>NC_134484.1:423714551-423924551 GCF_040206685.1 Ascaphus truei | reverse complement strand
CAAGTACGGAGTGCCTGCAACTACTCATTCTACAATCTCGATATCGAGACTAACTCAGTGCTGGCTTTTAACTGTACCTCGCTACAGAATCCCAATATGTTTATAGTGGGGGTGGTACCTGGGAAATATCCTAGGATAATCAGTGGTTTTACCATTGTGTACCCTCACCTACTGTGCCATCTGATCTCAGGATATGGTGAGCAGTTTGGTGCTTTGACCAACACGAGAAGAGCCCCTTCCGTATCCTTTAAAGCATACTATCATACATTTACTGTGTGCCTTATTTTAAAATACCAATTAAAGATTAATTTTTATTTGTTGCCATTTTTGTGAACTGCTCTTGGGATCTCTGCACCTCTCGTACCCTCTAGTACAACCACCAACTCAGTGCTGAAATACCCACAAGTGTTGAGTCTAGCACTCCCACTGCTACCACCAGAAAAAAAGGCTGTCACAGGAGACCAGGACATTTTACAATAGGATTGCAACCGCCATATAGAACGAAGGAGTTAAGTAAAGCAAGTTAATTTTGACTGGAGTCAACAGGCACAACACGAAACAAGATTACAGCACAACTCACTAAAACAGGGGTTACGTGGGGAATCCTAGCAAGAAGTAGATTCTGGGCGCTGCTTTAAAAGTGTTACCCAGGTCAGCTTCAACTTTCCACATGATTCTGGTCTTTCAAGAACTCGGGATGCTCATCGCAGAATAGCAAGTTTAAAAGTCATTATTCGACCGAGCCTTTTTTTGGTATCTCTGGCAAAAGCCTTGGAGATACACATACTTACCAAAGTCAGGATGAACTCCTGATA
Source organism: Ascaphus truei (assembly GCF_040206685.1). Classification (NCBI taxonomy): domain Eukaryota; kingdom Metazoa; phylum Chordata; class Amphibia; order Anura; family Ascaphidae; genus Ascaphus; species Ascaphus truei. The sequence continues at coordinate 423,923,736 of NC_134484.1, read as the reverse complement.
GGCTGTGAAACTGATATTGGCAGGGGTTTATATAGACCTCATCCTCCATCTGAATTTGAAATGATGAGAGCTGCCGACCAATCAATGCACAGATGCTACGTCCAGGCTAATCACAGCATGATCAGCCAATCGTAGAGCGAGCTACATCAGTCTATCACAGAGCAAGAGTTCGCCCGCGATGGGTCAATCAGGGCTATGGAAGGTGACAGTGCTTCTCTAGCTGCCCCCATCTTGGCCCACTAGGAATGTGGTGCGTCTTTATATTCACTAGGCTATACAGTACCTTTGCTCTGCAGCGGTCTGCGTGGCTGTAGGCGGACGCTCACAGAGGTATGTAAGGGAGACTGGTTATCATGAAAATAAATAAGGCTTTTATTGCGCCTGTTTCCTTAACATCAGGAAACCATCCAAACAAGGGGTAACCAAATCTTCTATTCACTTGGGAGTATTTCTAGGGAAATACTATGCAGTCCACAACTCCCTTTAGATAAGCATGTCTCCCAGCCCCAAACATACATCATGAAATGAGCAGATATAAAAAGTCTTATAAATGAAAGTCGTATCTGTTCCTTGTGGTTTGGAGGGAAAATCTTCTCTGTTCCTGGTTGCTACCTTTTCTTCAGGGTTTGTCAGCATTCAGGTTTAGACGTTTCCCCTGTGTCTTGAAAGCAGCACTGCTGTTTCTTCTGGCAGGCTCAAGACAAGTGTCCCCATGCTCAGTCTCACAAGTTGTGTGAGATTCAGGCACAATCTCACTTCCCTTCTCAAAAGACAGGCTTTTCTAATAAACTAATCAGGCAGGTGGTGTTGGATTATTGACTACCAGCAGTTAACCACACACTGCTGGATTAGAGGCACATTACCTGAACAGGGATAACTCCCCTGTTACAGTGGCCTTCTGGCTGAGAGCCAGCGACTGACACTCCATTGGGGCTGGTCTAACTATACCTAGGGATTACGGCTGATAGAGCACCCACTGGGCATAGTCTGTCACTCAACATGTCTTGGGAGTAATGCCAGATAATACTAGGGAACTTTCCCTAACTGAAAACACTAAAGGGAATGGGGAATCTATCCTATACATAGGGGGCTTACTTAACTATTCACATTGAGATCCCTCCTCTTCAACCCCTCCTGGGATCTTCCTTCCAGAAGCTTCTCCCCTCTATTTATAGCCTAGCATGATGTCACTGTATCATGACAGAAGGGGGTGGGGCTTAACCTGCTGAATCACTCCAGAACCCTGTGATTCCCTTCAAAGTGTGGTGCATGTTGATACCTTGCAGAGATTCTACCTGGTTCAAGTCTCCGGTAACACCAACTACCAAGGGGAGAGGAACGGGGACCGTCTTTTGTGCTGGAAAGCTTGTATTTAACATACATATGACTCAAGATAGGCGTTTGTGAGTTGAAAATCTGCACAATTGTATTAGTAATGTTTAAATAAAACTGTATTATGAAATGGCATTCTTTATCTATTTCTTAACTTAAGGTTCAACAAGAAAGACAAATAAGATGGATGTCCTTTATTGGGAGTTTTTCAATCAAGACGCACATGTAAGTGCTAGTATATATATGAGAAACTAATTTATATAATAATATTATACCGCTGTTGTTTCTTTTTTTCTCCTGCTTCTTTGAATTATCTCACTGGATCCATGCCCAGAGGACGTCCACCTGTACCACAAATGTTCTTTTGAGGGCTTTGGAAACCCCCTCTTACAGACTCTGGCAGCAGGAATAGGACACTGATTTTCTAGGATTCCCTGTATCCCAGTTGACCAACTGTATCTGTATGTAATCCCTTATTATCTGAGGATTTCTATTAAATTATTACATTATAGGAATAGGGTGTTAGTGATCTTTCCTTTTCTTTTCTTAAACCTATATAAACGACTTAGAGTGAGGCCCCTCCAACTGCCACTCTCAGGGAACCTGGTTCTAGAACATTCTGGGCCAATATATATATTCCCTCCCATCTATTTATGATGACATCACTGGTCACAAGACATACTGGGGGTGGCTATCCTTTCTGCATAGTCATCCTTCATCACATAATGGGGAGGGAATTAACCTGAATGATCCCACACAGTTAACCCATTCAGACTGCTAAACCCTTGCATTAATTAGTAGTCCCCAGAGGGGGGGAGGGGCTACAACTGCAAGAGTGCTAATGTGCTGCTCTGTACAAAATGCCCTCCCCCACCCCCTGAAATGTTCTCAAATGTTTAAAAGTAGTTTTTTTTCTTCTCTCCTTTGTAAAAAAAAAAAAAAAAAGGTATTTTTTATGTCACATGGAGGTGCTGCTATGTTATCTTTAAAGGTGGATAGGTTGTAGATTGTGGAAGCTGAAATTTGGACATTGCAAATATGACCTTCTGTTCCTAGGTATGTGCAGGAGTTTATGCAAACAGAAAATTAGGTCATATTCACTGGGAACATCTTTCCCACCACTAAATCTGGGTAATAAGCAATGTGTTATACTCTCTATAAAAGCCCATTTTTTATTTTAATTGTAAATTTCTTATCATTATCAATAATATTTGAATAAATGTGCACAATCAAATAAATATCACTGAGGCTTTGAATACCGATTGTTAGAAAACCTGCATTTATTATTTTATATGATTTGTATTTTTTGTATTACTTACTGTATACAAGCATACCCCACATTAACGTACGCAATGGGTCCAGTGCATGTATGTAAAGCGAAAATGTACTTAAAGTGAATCACTCCCTTTTTCCCACTTATCGATGCATGTACTGTACGGCAATCGTCATATACGTGCATAACTGATGTAAATAACGCATTTGTAACAGGCTCTATAGTCTCCCCGCTTGCGCACAGCTTCGGTACAGGTAGGGAGCCAGTATTGCTGTTCAGGACGTACTGACAGGCGCAAGCGCAAAGTGCCGTTTGTCTATTGGGCGATATGTCCTTACTCGCGAGTGTACTTAAAGTGAGTGTCCTTAAACCGGGGTATGCCTATATAGCACCAGCCAGTGTAAGCAGCACTAATATACAAGAAACAGTTCAGGGAAGAATAATACTAATAAGGGCATAATACATCAAAGTAAATGTTGGAGGAAATCCACTCCCTGGATCGAAGAGCTAACAATCTAAGGCTGCGGCCCCGCTGCCTATACTGCACGCGCGCCTGCGAGACTGGTGGTGCGTGCAGCCAAATTCCCCGGTCTGCAGAGAGCTGCAGGGGGAAAGTGACGAGGGCGCGGCCATGACGTCACCTGGCCGGTTCGCCCTCATTGGCTGAACCGCAGGGGGGCGTGGCCTAGCGCTCCGTCGCTAGGTCTCATCTCAATTTTCATGTGTGCCTCAAAAACTCGCTGCACAGCGCGGCGGCCACCCCTCGCAGCAGGCCCAGCCCCATTGAGGTGTGGCTCTTGTCACCGCAGCTCCCGCCGTAGCGAGTGCTGCAGCAGCCAGCGGGGACCAAGCCTAATTGGTGCATTGGGACATACAGAGACAAAATGAAAGTGAAAATGTTATAGGGCTAGGAAAAAAGGGTATGTATGCAGTGGGTCATTAGGTAGGTAACAATGCTGTGGAAATGCTTCCCTGTAAAAGTGCTTTTCAGGTCTCTTTTCTCTTGAAGATGGGGAGTGAGGAAGCTTGATGGATAGTGAGAGGTAGAGAATAATATGGGGGAAATATTTCAAGTGGCATAGAGAAGAAGAGCTGCGCAAGGACAGAGAGAAGAGGAGAGGTAGCCGATCAGGCTATTTTCAGTTAAAATTCCTCATTGACTTTCAATTTTTTTATTTTTTTATTAATTCACTGATGAAGTCAAACTTTTTACTGGGCTCATGAAATTGGTGTTTATCAGATACTGTACTTATTATTCTACACATATACAGTAGTAATTATGCCAATTACAAGCTCGGTTTTACGCTGTTTGAAGGTGTCATTCAAAATGATTTTAAAGTAGTGCTGCATTCAGCTACCAACAGGCCAGGTTTAAGGCCTAAGAAATATGTCTAAAAAAAATCGCCAGCTTGGAATGTCTCTTTAAATAGCAATATTTTTTTCTAGTTTATTTCTCTCTTTTGTTGTAGATTTATGCATCACTTTCTTTGCTCCTTTACAACTAATATAAAAAAATAAAGCTGAAGCAAACAACAGTAAAAAGAAATGAACCAGTTATATTTGACTCATTTTATTGCACAGCACTTATAGGTTAAGTTTGATTTCTCAGGGCTAGTCGGAAAGGATGGACACGTTTGCATGTTTAAAATCTGGACTTTGCCACATTTGATGTTCGATTCGAATTCCTAGTTGAGCAGTGTGATAATAGAACATACGACTCAAACTCTGAGCAGAATTTAAGAACATTTTTCAATCCTAGCTACATTCTGGATAAAACACTAGAAAGGCTCTTCTTTGGCTTATTTTTACATTTTTTAGTTTCCTCTTGTGTTTTTTTTTCTGGGCGGGGGGGTTGTGGGAGGATTTTGAATAAAATGATTTAACTTTTAAAAAGACCCCCACATTTTGGCCAAACATGTGAAGTTAAACAATTTTTTTTACCAGAATTCTGAAAATATAATTTTTTTTCCATTCTTTAAAAAAAAAAAATCCAAAACGAGTACATTTTTGGCAAAACCAAAACACATTTTTAGATCCAAACCCAAGAAATCAGTAGTGCCTACCCTTACTAACTGCACATATTTGTACATTACACCAGATGAGCACCTGAAAACTGGCCTGAAAATAAAAAACAACTTTTAAGCATTACAAAAACATCTGCAAAAGGCAGAAATGTGAAATAATCATTATAAACGGCTTCATTGGCATAGGGGCCACAAAAAATGTACAACTGTGCAACGTGGTTCCTCGGGCAGCTGGAAGGGTTAATAGAAAGGCATTCTTCAGAGGTTGCTCACTATCTCAATGCCTACTGCCTCCTGGGGAGAGAAAATATTAGGAAATGAAGACTGACCTTGCACTGCTGTGGCAGGATAAGAAAGTTTGCAACAAGGTTGCTTAGCATTAATACCACTGTGTTTATCAAAAACATGTTGTTCACGGGTATGTTGAACTGAAAATTTTACTCCAAAATGTTTTTTTTTCTCCTACATCATTTTACAAGGAATATAATTTCAAGGGTTATTGGTAAATCGTAAAAAGTTAAGAGTCTACTTCAAAGATGTTTTACCAAACATGTTATATGCATTTGTCACATTTTTCCTATGTTTTTTTTAGCTTTCAAATGCATGATTGTCTTTACTGAATCTGTTGCACAAGTACTGCTCCGTGGAAACGTACTACTTGTTACAGTATTCGAGGGGAATATGCATTGAGTGCCGGGTTTGGATTATGGAACTTATTCCAGCGTTAACTCCCATTCACATCAATAGGCGTTAATCCCGGATGGATGTGCGCCTGTGAATCTTAAAGACAAGCAGTGGGTTTAGCAAAATGTGCTGCTTTCCCAGCGACATGAAGAATTGAAGGTGAGCAAGAAATTAGTGAGTTCAGTAAGAATCAAATATGTATTTAGATTTCTACCCCCTGGGGAAAGTATTGATCAGCAAGATAAATAGAAGCTGTACTGTATAATATGCTCCCCAAACTGCTGTTTTTATGTTAACATAGTAATTTGCCATTGCCATCTGTTAGCATCACAACATTAAGATTCTTTGCTGGAAGTTTACCATGCATTAGCATGTGAATTGGGGAGTACCTACAGTATGTAAAACAATACTGTATATCAAGTTAGGGGACACCAACTATCAAACGCACTCTTTTTGCACTCAGTGTCAATAGTCCAGCTTCTGAAATGTTGGACTTGTGCACTAATGAATAAAAAATAAATGTGTGGGATTATTTATTAAAGTTTCCCTGGTTCACATCTGGGGCAAAATGGGTGGAAAGTGACTGAACCAGATTGATCAAAGCAGAAAATCACATTGATTTCAATATGAAGCATTGGTCTTTAGAAGTTTGGAGAATATTTTCTTTCTCTAAGGGAGAAGGACGGGCTCAGTGAGCAAAAATAACATGGTTCAATTCCCAGTGTTGGCTCCTTGTGACATTGGACAATTCACCTTATCTCCCTATGCCTCAGCCACCAAAAACATAGATTGTAACCTCCACAGGGCAGGGACCTGTGCCTGCAAAGCACTACATTAAACTAGCAGCTCTAAACAAGAACATGCTATTATTATAATTTTTTTCTCTCCATTCTGCAGCTGGGAGACTTTGAAAGAATCAGAGAATCACATGAAATGTTTGTAGTTTATTGTGCTTAAGTATGTATGTATGTATGTCTTTATTTGTATAGCGCCATAAATGTACATAGCGCTTCACAGTAGTAATACATGTCATATAAATAACAAATATAAATAACAGATCATGGGAATAAGTGCTTCAGACATACTGTAAAAGTAACATTAAGGAAGGAGTCCCTGCTCCGAGGAGCTTACAATCTAATTGGTAGGTAGGGAGAACGTACAGAGACAGTAGGAGGGAATACTAGTAAGTGCGTCTGCAGGGGGCCAAGCTTTGTGTCATGTGTCCATGATTATCCAGTGCTACTCATATGCTTCTTTAAGCAGATGTGTCTTAAGGTGGGTCTTAAAGGTGGATAGCGAGGGGGCTAGTCGGGTATTGAGGGGAAGGGCATTCCAGAGGTGTGGGGCAGAAAGTGAGAAAGGTTTAAGGCGGGAGAGAGCTTTAGATACAAAGGGGGTAGAAAGAAGACATCCTTGAGAAGAACGCAAGAGTCGTGATGGTGCATAGCGAGAAATTAGGGCTGAGATGTAAGGAGGGGCAGAAGAATGTAAAGCTTTAAAAGTGAGCAGTAGAATTGAGTGTGAGATACGCGATTTAATCGGAAGCCAGGAGAGGGATTTCAGGAGGGGAGATGCGGAGACAGATTTAGGAAAGAGTAGAGTGATTCTGGCAGCAGTGTTTAGGATAGATTGTAGGGGAGACAGGTTAGAGGTAGGAAGGCCGGACAGCAGAAGGTTGCAGTAATCGAGACGTGAGAGAATGAGGGCCTGAGTCAGAGTTTTAGCAGTTGAGTAACAGAGGAAAGGGCGTATCTTTGTGATATTGCGGAGGAAAAAGCGACAAGTTTTAGAAACGTTTTGAATATGAGAGGAGAATGAGAGAGAGGAATCAAGTGTGACCCCTAGGCACCGTGCTTGGGCTACTGGGTGAATGATCGTATTTCCAATAGCAATGTGGAAGGATGTAGTAGGGCCAGGTTTGGGAGGTAGTATAAGGAGCTCTGTTTTTGCCATGTTAAGTTTCAGTCGGCGGATGGCCATCCAGGATGATATTCCAGAGAGGCATTCAGAAACTTTGGTCTGTATAGCAGGTGTAAGGTCAGGGGTTGAAAGGTAAATTTGTGTGTCGTCAGCATAGAGGTGATATTTAAACCCAAAAGATGTGATTAGGTCACCTAGAGAGAGTGTGTAGAGAGAAAAGAGAAGGGGTCCCAGGACAGAACCCTGGGGTACCCCCACAGAGAGATCAATAGAGGAGGAGGAGGTGTTAGCAAAAGAGACACTGAAGGTACGATGGGAGAGGTAAGAGGAGATCCAGGATAAAGCTTTGTTCCGAATACCAAGAGTATGGAGAATGTGAAGGAGAAGAGGGTGGTCCACGGTGTCGCGGTGTCGAATGCTGCAGAGAGGTCGAGTAATATGAGCAGAGTGTAATGACCTCTGTCTTTGGCAGCGTGGAGGTCGTCAGTTATTTTAGTGAGGGCTGTTTCAGTAGAGTGAGCAGTGCGGAAGCCAGATTGTAGAGGGTCTAGTACAGAATAGGTGTTGAGAAAGTGTAGCAATCGAGAGAATACAAGACGTTCAAGGAGTTTGGAGGCAAAAGGCAGGAGGGAGACAGGTCGATAGTTAGAAGGACAGGTAGGGTCAAGCTTGCTGTTTTTGAGTAATGGTATAACGGTTGCATGCTTAAGTCATCTTTCTTCCCATAATTATAATTTTGTGACTTTATTTGGTAGGCACAATGGTCGCAAATGTGACAGATATTGACTTCATATCTTTTTCTTATATTGTATGTGCTGTAGTGTGCAGAGCTCCCGTACATAGCACTATTTTAAGAACATACAGTAATGTAAATGCAGTAGTGGCAGTGATGTGAACACTTGGTTATATATTGATGGTTTGTCTTTTTGCAACAACCAGGAAAGTATAAGCATTGTAGTAACATTTTGGAAAGCTGTCTTTGAAATGTTTACGAACTTTGTCATTAACGACATGAGGTATAATAAGTTCCTCTGTGTTCTGCCTTCTGCTTGTCCTGTAGCATGTTACTTAGCCTTCCTCTCTTTCTCACCTTCCTCATGAATATGAGTTTGTTTCCTAATACAACAAGGGAGTAAGAGAACAAGCTTTGCAGTGTTGCAGATTAAGTCCTCTGCCAGTGAGGTATTATATTAAATTAATAAGTAACTTTGAAGCAGTGTGTGGTTGAAGATTTTAATATCAATTTAATATCATACGCCCATAATATATATTTTCTTTAACTGTGCACGCAATGTCTTGTATATAATGTATACCCTGTTAATTTATGTAACTGTATTTGTAACCATGTATTATTTGTTTTACTCTGTGCCCAGGACATACTTGAAAACGAGAGGTAACTCTCAATGTATTACTTCCTGGTAAAATATTTTATAAATAAATAAAAACTGAATATGTCTCTGTTCCACACATTTCTGTCAAATCTTTGGCGAAAGTATTGATACCTAAAAACTACAGTAAACTACAGATTTAAATCCCTTTTCTGATTTGTGTGTAATACGAGTGCGTGCATATAAGGAAAATAACTTCTCCAGTTATCCAGTTTGTGGGGGGGGAAACTACTTACGTGATTTTTTCAAATGTATGTATAAAATTATTCTAAATAATCTAATTGACTTGACATTTAATGAGTACCGAGGACAGAAACAAAATGTTTGTCAAAATTCTCCAATGCTATATTATGTACAGGCGGTCCTCCCTTTTCTGATGTTTCACTTTTCGACAGATGGCATATCCGACGCTTTATAATGCATACCAATGGGCAGCTTTCCAACGCCAAACCCTTATCTGACACTTACTGACTCTCATATCTGACTCTTTATAATACAAACCAATGGGCAGAAAATGGGTTTCACTTTACGACGAGTCACTATGCGACGCGATATACAAGCATTGTGTTTTGCTTTGTTTTAGTTTAAATCTGATCTGTAGAATTCAATGTGTACAGTAGCTTATTACTGGCAGCCTCTTTTCACCCAATTTTGTTTTTGGCCATTTGGGAACTCACAACTATGAAGTACACATCGAGTTCTGCTCTTTAGCACCTTTCACAATAGTAACACATTCTGGAGGCCCTTTGCAGGATCATATAAGATATAAAGAATATTTATTATAAAACATGCACTCATGATATATATACCTGTAACCCTACTTCCCCCCTCCACCCCACCCTCAATCTCATGTAAGGTTTACTAGGGGAAATGCTACACTGGTAACAGGCTAAAGTGTGGGGCAAACCTGCTGGCAACAGGGGGCCCTGAGTCTTCCGTGATGGTATGGGGGATATCAGGACAGGCTTCTGAGGTGAACATGAGTGGTACTTACAACAGCGCCTCCATCTCTTGCAGATCCCCAGACTTGTAGGGAGGAACCACTGCAGGAGAATCTCTCTCATCTTCTCCCTGATAGATTCCAGTCTCAGACGAGAAGTATGTTGAATCTCAGGAATACTTTATTTGCATCAGTGCATGGCAGACTGCCCATCATACAGCAATGTGCTTAGCAGCACATCAGCAGGCCGTCACCCAAAGGATGTCCCTGGACAACACTCCTACTCAGGGCCCTAGAAGCTGTCCGTGCTCTTCTTTTATCTCCTGGTAAGATAGAAGGAATGATCTCCCTCCGCTCCCCTAAGGGAGGGCCTCAGACTGGTAGATAGGGTAGACAGTCTCTCTCAAAGGTAGAGACACTAACTAAATTCAGGAAGTGCTATGCAGTAAGTAGTTCAAATAAGCACCACCCCTGTGTCGCTGTAATTGGACACAGAGCCTGGTGACACTATCTTCACTGACTCACTGCACAGCATATGTGTGGGAAAAACCCATGATTGCTCCTGGCAAACCTGCCCTTACCAGGGATGATTACTGCCAGGAGGAGGATAGAACTATAGCCCCCAAACTACCCAGGGCTACATACCCATGCTCAGACATTCATTAATTTATGCATGTATACACACATTCTACACATGACCTTGGAGCCCGCGATGAAGCTCCCCAGTCGCCCCTCTCCCCACTCCTGGTGAACACGTATACTCGAAATAACTTATACATCAATAAATAAACACAAACAAGGTCTGAAGGTACAAAGGCCACGGCTTTTATTAACTACATAACTTCACCCGATATGTGCCAACCCTACCAAACTATAGAGCCCCGTCTGGCCAAGTTAAAGTGAACTTAAACCCCCACACAGCTGTGACCAATGAGGCTATTTAACACCCCTTAAACAATCCCTGGACCACCAGACCTGCTAAGAGCCTTTTGAGCATCTCTTGAATTGTATTATTAAACAAGTCTGACCCTATGTCTGATAAATGTACCCTATCCAGTCTAAACAAACCACAAACCCTACAACTGCATTCCTAAACACAAGGGGACCACAGGAGCCTTCTCTTACCCCCCAGCCATTCTCAAAGTTGCACCACTCCTTCCTCTTAGGCCCATCTGAGCTCCCGGTGGACCTTTCTGAGAAAGGTGTTCAGTGTGCCATTCCGATGGGGCCCGCACCGCAGGCTGGGTCACACGTGCCCCCCTCCTGTGCAACTGCCACTCCAGTGTCTGCACCTGCTGTGCACAGGGTTTGACTACTTTCTCTACTGTCCCTGCCAGCAGACCGGCTGTAGCCACTCATCCTCCTGCGAACACACCTTGGCCTGTAGACAGTCCAACAGTTCCTGCACTGATGCCATCTTTCTCTAAGCTTGCAGGTTATGGAATGCCTTCCAGACCCTGTCTTGGCCCTATATAACCTGTCCCCTGACCCTTCCCCCCAAGCTGCATCACCACCTGCCGGCAAGGGGGGAAAGGGGCAAAGGTAGGATATTGCCAACTTGGGGAGAGATAGGGGGAGGCTAGTCCCAGCAGTCATACCGCTGCATACCGCATACTGGGGGCTCAAGTCTACTAACTCATAGATACACATATGTATACATGCATACACTTATGCATGTGCAAATACCCTCATCAGTAAAGTTATAGATAGCGCAAACGGACTTAGATAGACACATACATATATTTTACAGACACACTCTCAGTGCATCCACACTCACAGACAGTCTGCCATGGGAGGTTTGTCCAGTCTCCTAAAGATTTTAGATGTTTTCCTTTCATTCTGGGAGACTTGATGAGTCTGGAACTTGAGGGCCTCCCTGGGCACCCAATGGACTAATATGAGTCTGAGTAATCATAAGAACATATAAGACAATGCCTTTAAAGTTCATATAAAGTGTGCAACCAAATATGCATAATATTATTGAACATACACATACATATGCTGGATTCTGTTTCTCTGTAGAGGAGTACAATATTTCACAATCACTATAATCCTCTGCTTTAATAACCTACTCACCACAACTAAATGTTTTTGCAGTGGTGGTCTTGTTAATCAACATTGTCCCATGCATGCCTTGCGCTCAGATTCACTACATGGATATTTAGAGAAATGTAGTTGCCAGGTCTACAATAGATTGTAAATGAATTAAGACATTTGATGGCCAGCCATTTAATGAGTTATTTGAATACTTCCTAAATCACGAGAAGTTGACCACAAGCAGTAACATAGATTTGAAGATGCAGCTGTGTAAAAAGTTCAGTCTTGTTGTTGTATAAATTAACTCAGCTCAGGATTTGTCTCTTTCCGATATCAAATTTTCCTTAGTTCATAAAATCCTCAGGCATTTGCAATGTGCACATGATTTGACTCAATCTATTAGTTTTTCCATAACTATTCATCCTTTGTCTTGTGAGAATCACTATGCTCTCTGTATGCTATTTTCAAGAGTTAGCCTCAGGACTCTTTCCCTTTTCCCCTGAGCCAAGTGGACAATATCCAACTGTTTGTCACCTATCAACCAAATCCAGGCCCACATTACTCACCTGGTCCCATCTGCCCAACCATCTCACCATTCCCTAAGGTCTGGCACATAAACATAACTTATTTGTATTGAGTGGTACCCCATGACATACTAGTCATGTAGAAAAAAAAATGCTCGTTAGTTTAGGAGAGAACGTGACCTACGCTCCGACGTGATCTGCAATGATGACGGACGGGAGGGGGGTGACTCCTCTTCTGTTCTGTCATCAATGACTGAGAGATCACGTAATCGTGAGTGTTGGAGGGGCAATCATAGCATTTTTAAATATGCTAGCCTCACATCTCAAGGTATGTGGGCAACCTCAACTGACACTTCCTGAATACCGTGCACCATATGTGACTTTGGCTTTGCGATACCCCTGGCTTCTGATGCACATATATTTGCCATTAGATTGTATAGCAAGTGTCATAACAGTGACACGTAACTTTGTATTCTTGTTTGTAGGAGACTTTCAAAGTTTTTTGTTGTGGATTAGACCTTTAATTATCTATACCATGTAAAAAAAATAACATGGGTTTCCTCAACACCTATACAAACATATTTTACAGATTTATTAAAGTATCTATAATATTTAGGCTACACAAAAAGTAATAATAAAGATGAAATATGTCGCACCTGATTAAGCTATTACAGCTTTTAAAGTCTCATGTTTAATTTATTTTGTGGAATCATTTTCTGAGCAATAAATTCAACGTGAGCCTTTAAAAGCTTTACTAGAAGAGTCCACTTAATTGTGTGCAATGGATTTTATCTATATTATTGCAATTTGTGGTATATCGAGGATCCTGACACACATCTAATCTGCACTGAGTTATACTGATTGATTACAACTACATCGCCAAAGGGACCCATCACACACTCACAATTGATTGCTGTGTAATTTACACAAAAACCCAAACCTGCACTGTTTGTCTGCATTTAAGCAAAACGATGTGTTATAGTAAATGTCTGATGTTCAATCAGGAAGTGACAACTAATGTAACAAATAAACCGCACATCAAAACCAGTTTGGTTTGGGATCATGTACATTTTTCTATCAGGATAGAACAAAAGTGGCAAAACTGACATCCTCAATAACTCTTACCGCTTGTTATATTTCAGTCAGAACACCTACTTGGAGTCCGTCTAACATAACAATACATTTCATTTTTACATCTCTGTGATGATATCATCGCTTTTATGTCGTTAATTAAATTGCATCTGTTTTAACATTAAACTTTACAATAGTTTCCTATTTTCCAGACAACAAGTTTATATTTATTCATTGCATAGTTTCATTATTAATTAGAGATTTAGCAACCAATTGCTATTGCTTAATAACATGCAACTTAATCTGGGGGTTTTTTTGGTGTTTTTTTTTATAAATGCCATGCAGCATAATGGTTTTTACCAGGCGTGGTCAACTCCATTCCTACAGGGCCACCAACAGGTCAGGTTTTAAGGATATCCCTGCTTCAGCACAGGTGGCTCAATCAGTGGCTCAGTCATTCAATGCAGGCACCAAAATGATCCTAAAATCCCAGTGACAAATGTCAGCACGACAGTATATTAGAAAAATATAACTGTACACAGAATAAAACACATTAGATTTATCAATAGTATGTTTTGTTTTAAATAAGTTATAACATTTAACGAGCAGTTCCCTTCTCTGTCTTCAGATAGACCTTTCCTGGATGAGTCTTCCAGAAATGTAATAGATATACTAATCGGGCAACATCAAAATGTAATATCTTGACATTGTGACTGTCCAAAGCAGCACATATGACAAGTTTGTAGTAGATTACAATACACTAATCTATGAGGTTTTTCCAATTTCAATAGAAACTTCATTTAAAGTAGTAGTTAAAATGTGCATCAATACAATCTGCACACTGACAAGTGATTAGCTAAATTGGCGATCAATCTGTTCTCCTGTGATTGATCAGCAAAGTTTCGGCTCGGGGGTTCACTAAATCACTGTCAGTGCTGCAGAAGAGTACCAAAGATGCAAGGTTCTGTGTGGGATATCATGTGACCAGGCAGGTAGGCAGACAGGCACTAGATACAATTGGTACACTGCTAGAGAGAGGGCAAAATGGGTGTGCCAGAGCCTCTCAGAAGAGGAAGGGGATGTGTAAATGGTTGCTATAGAAACAAAAATGCCTGTTAATTAGAATACATAAAAAATGTCTTTAAAATGTTTTTTTTTTTTAAATGTTACCAGTATTTTCTCATAGTACAGAACTGATTTTTTTAATGGGTGTCCCGAGCACGCACATTTTAAGTTAAACATTTTTGTGTTATGTCACTGTTTTGACGCAGACATTATATTTGTGATGGTGATGGTGTGAGGGCTTTTATCGGCGACTTATCAGGGCTTACTGAATAGCAGTAGGCCTTTTTGGCGAAACGGCCTCGATAAGTGGCTTATCGGCGCTTAGTGCATAGGCTCCATAGTATGAGATGAGGAAGACTGGGAAACATAATTCCTAGTCAAGAATAGGAAACGAATCCTCTGAATGGTGCTTCTAATACCAAAATGGAATAGCAGTATAGGTCGGGAGTCCAGAACCATAAGCAATATAAGGACAATAATGACTATAATTCATCCAAGATGCACAATTATGTGTGTATATGTAATATCCAGCTCATCAATTAAGCTACACAGGAACAAGCCGACATAAGGTAAATCGAAACTGGGCAACCTAAGGACAAGCCCCGTAACCACAGAACTTGACCCTGTATTAGGTGCCCAGATCTCATCCCGTCGGTCCGTGTCCCTGGAGCGGCGGCATATATTGAAACACACTGGCTGTCGGAGGAAAGTCCCATTGAAGTCGAAGTAATAAAAACTCACGATTTGTATGGTCTGTCTAGGTCCCAGCAGTAGTGTGCTTCAGTCCAGAAGGGAAAATAGCAAAAATCGGGTAGATGCTGAGCACAGCAATAGAAATAGGTCTGGAGGCTGGTGCTTAATAAAAATATTTATTGAATGTGCATAATAGCAAAAATAGGCGAGAAACGCGTCAGGGGACCTTGCTGCCTATTTTTGCTATTATGCACATTCAATAAATATTTTTGCTATAATTCCTAGTCAAGATGGAGAGAGTTGCTACACGTGACACAGAAAATGGGAGAGTGGACAGGGGAGACACCCCTTGTATTTTATGTTTGGTGCTTTATGATTTAAATTGATATTGTCGGATGTACAAGATGTAAAAAATGATGTTCTACAATTCAATCAAATTTGAGTAAAAAAAAAAATCAAAACACAATTTCAGTGCCAAAACGCAAAGAAGTTTGACTTAGAACGTGCGTGTGCGGCACACCCTCCCCTCCCCCCCTGTTTTACCTATTTGAACTTGTATATGTATAGTAACTGTTAATTCCTTCTGTGTGTCTCTGTGTGTGCCTCTGTGTGTATTTCGCTGTGTGTGTGCGTCTCTGTGTGTGTGTGCGTCTCGGTGTGTGCGTGTCTGTGTGTGCATGAATGCGTCTCTGTGTGGTCGTGTCTCTGTGTGTGTGCGTCTGTGTGTGCCTGCGTCTCTGTGTGTGTGTGCATCTCTGTGTGTGTTTGCGTCTCTGTGTGTGCATTTCTGGGTGTTTCTCTGTGTGTGTGTGTGTGTGTGTGTGTGTGTGTGTGTGTGCGCGTCTATTTCTGTGTGTGTCTCTGTATGTGTGCCTCTGTGTGTGTGCATCTCTGTGTGTGTGCATCTCTCTGTGTGTGGGTCTCTGTGTGTTTGCGTCTCTGTGTGCATGCGTCTGTGTGCATGTGAGTCTGTGTCTGTCTGTGTGTGTGCGTGCGTGTGTGTGTGTGTGTGTGTGTGTGTGTGTGTGTGTGTGTGTGTGTGTGTGTGTGTGTGTGTGTGTGTGTGTGTGTGTGTGTCTGTGTGTCTGTATGTGTGCCTCTGTGTGTGTGCATCTCTGTGTGTGTGGATCTCTGTGTGTGTGCATCTCTGTGTGTGTGCATCTCTGTGTGTGTGGGTCTCTGTGTGTATGCGTCTGTGTGCATGTGAGTCTGTGTGTGTCTGTGTGTGTGTGCGTCTCTGTGTGTGTCTGTGTGTGTCTCTCTGTGTGTGTGTGACAGGGCCATCTTAACAAGATTAGGGGCCCCCGGGCAAAGCAGTGCACAGGGCCCTGCCTACACAGTCGCTCCCAGCCTCCCACACGCTCACTAACAGCAGCAGGCACAGGAAGTGCTGCACTGCTAGGCTGCGAACGGTTGTGACGCGCGCCGGGGTGCCGGGCGGGAGGAGAGAGAGCGGAGCCGGAGTTCCACTTCCGGGCGGGGGAGAGCGAGCGGTGCCGGGCGGGGGGAGAGCAAGCCGGGGTGCCGGGCGCCGCGGCGGGGGGAGAGCGAGCCCTCCTAGCTAGACTTAGAAAGGAGATTTTACATTTTAGCATTGGTGGGTAGGGTTGCCAGATGGCTTGTCCAAAAATACTGGACACAATGGTAAAAGTTATTTCGCCCCCAATACATATATATATTTCAAAAAAACACACTCCCGAATATATATAAAATATAGCCCCACCACACCCATACATATAAAATATACCCCTACCACCCCCATATATATATTACATATCCCCCCACTGCCCCCATATATATAAAATATCTCCACCACCCCCATATATATTAAATATCCCACCACCACCCCAATACATATAAAATATCCCCCACCTCCCCAATACATATAAAATATCCCCCTACCACCCCCATATATTCAATATACCCCTACAACCCCCATATTTATTAAATATACTCCTACCATCCCCATATATTAAATATACCCCTACAATCCCCATATCTATTAAATATACTCCTACCATCCCCATATATTAAATATACCCCTACAACCCCCATATATATTAAATATACCCCACCACCCCCATATATTAAATATACCCCTACAACCCCCATATTTATTAAATATACTCCTACCATCCCCATATATTAAATATACCCCTACAACCCCCATATATATTAAATATACCCCACCTCCACAATACATATAAAATACCCCCCACCACTCCAATACATATAAAATATACCCCCACTTCCCCCATATATATTAAATATACTCCTACCTCCCCATTACATCTAAAATATACCCCCACCACCCTCATATATATTAAATATACTCCTACCTCCCCAATACATATAAAATATACCCCCACATCCCCCATATATATTAAATATACTCCTACCTCCCCAATACATATAAAATATACCTTCACCTCCCCCCACATTGTACTTTACCTATCTCCTGCAGGACACAGACAGCACAGGAATATGTCTCTGGCCTACCGGGGTGTGGGTTCCGCCCCCGCTGTCCTCTGATTGGCTGTCCTCTACTCCAATCAGGGACAGCACACCTGTCCTCCTTGCTCTGCCCAGCTACCGTCCCGGCCCTCCCTCTCTCTGCCTCCGCCCACCCTCTCAGCACTTAACGCTCGCAACTGACCATGCCAGCCCTCGCGTGGGGCCCCCCTCTGCGGTGGGGCCCCCGGGCAACTGCCCAGCATGCCCATATGTTAAGATGGCCCTAGTGTGTGTGTGAGTCGGTCTCTGTGTGTGTGTGTGTGTGTGAGTCTGTCTCTGTGTCTCTGTGTGTGTGTGTGTGTGTCCGTGCTGCGCCTGTGCCTGTAGTGCATGCGCACCCATCTCTAGGGTGACCAGATTTTGAAAATGAAAAACCGGGACACATTAAAAAATTATTTAGAAAAAAAATCACGTTACGCACCATGACAACGAGACACTGACATCAGGCGGTGACATGTTGCCATGACAATGTGGCATCACGTGATGGCTCGGTGACATTATGCGTCCCGTTGTCATGACCCACACACACCCAGAGCCACAGACCCACACACACAGAGCCACTGACACAGAGCCATTGACCCACACAGAGCCAGTGACCCACACACACACACGGAGCCAGTGACCCACACACACACAGAGCCAGTGACCCACACACATGGAGCCAGTGACCCACACACACTCACACGGAGCCAGTGACCCACACACACACACGGAGCCAGTGACCCACACACACGGAGCCAGTGACCCACACACACACACAGAGCCAGTGACCCACACACACACACTCACAGAGCCAGTGACCCACACACACACATAGAGCCAGTGACCCACACACACACGGAGCCAGTGACCCACACACACACACACAGAGCCAGTTACCCACACACACACACACTGAGCCAGTGACCCCCACACACACGAAGCCAGTGACCCACACACACACACACACAGAGCCAGTTACCCACACACACACACAGAGCCAGTGACCCACACACACACCCACAGAGCCAGTGACCCACACACACACAGAGCCAGTGGCCCCCACACACACAGAGCCAGTGACCCCCCCACACACAGAGCCAGTGACCCCCACACACACAGAGCCAGTGACCCCTACACACACAGAGCCAGTGACCCACACACACAGAGCCACACACAGAGCCACACTCACACACACAGTGCCACACTCACATACACAGAGCCAAACTCACATAGCCACACTCACACACAGAGCCACACTCACACACAGAGCCACACTCACACACACAGAGAGCCCACTCAAACACACACACATAGCCATACTCACACACATACAGAGCCACACTCACAAACATACAGAGCCACACTCACACACACACAGAGACACACAGAGCCACACACACACACAGAGACACACAGAGACACACAGACACACACACACCTCTACCTGCTCTGAGAAGGAAGCAGCTCAGTGTGCTTTGCCCGGCAGCCTGCAAAGCCCCGCCCCGGCTTCCTCCGACCTCCAACCAATCCCCTGTGGCCCGGTATCCTACAAAGACTCGACCCTGGCATCCTTCTACAAATCCCCTGCAGCCCAGCCGTCATTCTCCAAAAGTGCAACCCCCCGGCATTCTGCAAAACCTCACCGCCCGTGCGTTGCCCCCGCCGCATCACACAGCGCTCCCGCATCCTGCTACAAGAACCGGGACCAAAGCCAAAAACCGGGACATTACCGGGACGGACCGGCAACCGGGACAGGAATGAAAATACCGGGACTGTCCCGGTAAAACCGGGACAAATGGTCACCCTACCCATCTGGCGCCTACTGCGCAGGTGCACCTGGCCGGCGGCAATGGCTCCTGCGCTTGTGCACCGAGCGTGGGAGGCTCCCGCATGCGCACCAGCTGCCATAATGGCCACGTCTGCTAGCAGTGACGTCACTTCCGGGACTGCACTTCCGTCTCCAACAAGGAGATTTACTCCAAGGGAAAATTTTCATTTGGTAGGTGCAGCATAGAAGTTTCACTTTAAAAACACACATGTAGGATATTGCTTGACCTGCAGCTTAAAGCAATATTCTCCTTTAATAATGTGATCCAATTTAGGGGTTCATGCAGTAAGCAGCGGAAAGGCAATTCTCGCCACTTTCCCGCCAAAAATGGCTACCCCTATTCAGTAAGGGGCGAGAAAGTGGCGAGAATCAAAAAAAACGCCAGTTTGGTTGGCGGTTTTTTTTTTCCCGCCGGTGGCGAGGCGAGAAGGCACTTTCCACCTAAAATTGAAACATTTTCCGCCACGCTGTATTCTAGTAGTGGCGAGTAGCTTAGTGGAGCTATTCTCCACTCTAGAATGGCGTTTTTCTGGTGAATCAGCCACGCAAGAAAAAGTTGGCAAGTTGATGGTGAGAGGCTGCTGATGAGTGGCGGATCGGCACTTAGAAAAAATTCTGGCCTTTTTCCTGGCTGGGATTGATGCCGGGGGTCTCTGGAGCTGAGACCATTAATACCAGCACCGGACCCCCCCGGCATGCATCCGAGGCAGGAAAAATGCATTTAAAGGCCCCTTCATTACCCTAGTGGCTAACCGCTAAGGCAATGAAGGGGTTAAACAGCCGTGCCAGGTTTATTGTGGGTAGTGGGGGTGGGTGAAGGGGGTATTTGGCCCTTGTTATTTGTTTAGGGCTTGCGGGGGGGGTTGCTGGTGCGCTTAACCCCTTCATGACCGTAGCAGTTATTACCGCTATGGTCATGAAGGGGTTAAACCCTCCCGCTACTCACCCGCAAGCCCTAAACAAACCACCGTTGCGGCTAATACCCCCTTCAACCACCCCCGCTACCCACAATAAAAAGAAAATACACACAAAGCTCCACACTAATTAAAGAAATATATATATATATATATATATATATATAAATATTAAAATAAATATATATATATATATATATATTACACCAACAACACCTATACCCCCTAACATACAGTATAGTAATGGGCACAATGACTATTATCCACAAATGGATAATAGTGCATGTGTCCATTTAAAATACATAAAGAACAATAAAGACATTAAATACATGTAGCACTCACCCATGTCCGGCTGCCACGATGAAGGCCATCCTCATCTTCATCCTGCTAATGCCCCATCCGCTTCTGCAAAACAGACACAAGAATAAAAACATCCAATGTAATGTCCCCTAACCCCTTAATCACCATAGCGGTTATTAACCGCTACAGTCATTAAGGGGTTAACCCACCATCACCCACACACCCTCCCCCACTACCCCCATCCCCCTGAGGCCTAACCACCCTCACCCACTACCCACAAGGGAGGCCTACCACATACCTTTGGGGCCAATACCCCCTCCCCCCACCCCAACGCTTACAGTACAATAATGTGCCAAATAACTATTATCCACATAGGGATAATACATTATTTGGTCATTATTAAACACATTAACTAGCATAGTAAAATAAAGACAATTCTACTAACCTCATCAATAAGAAGGCCCCGTCGCCAGCATCATCCTTGTGGTCCGTTGCCAAAATAATACATAGCCAATACATTGCAATGACATTCACATATCAATGAACCCCTTAATCACCTTATCGGGTACTAACCGCAAAGGTAATTAAGGGGTTAAGCCATCCTGGCAATGGCAATACCACTTATCTATAACATCCTCAATGAAATAAAATGCAATTTCCTAAACAAATCTAATGTAATCATCCAATCTAAAGCATCAAATGCCAATCCAAAGTCTCAAATGCCACTTAAAACATTGCATTTACATTGTATACATGCTGCATAAAATGTAAGCTACATGTAGACGCTGCAAATCAATGTTAACAATACAATATTCCAAATAAAATAGCATTACATCAAAAGAACTATACAATGTAATCCAATAAAGTCACCATCAATCAATTAACATACATGAATTACATCCCAAAACAATTAAAATAGCATCCATACCAATTACACAATTAACTATAGCAACCGTTACAGAGAACAAGTTACCATCATACAAAATAGGACACAGACAATTACAATATACTAAATCAAGCCTCACCATGACCTAAAGTACAGCATAGAAGCCCAAAAATTACATCTATCTAATTATAAAATACATTAAACACACAACTATGCATAGCAGCATAGCCAAAATCATTTACAATAGTGCAAAGAAAGCTTTTACAACACTATCATTTCTTACCCTGTATGTATATATCTCTCTAGACATACATACATACATACATACAGTGGCAAGAAATGATGTACAATAAAAAAAATAAACACATGAAAAAAGCTAAAAAAAAACACAGTTACATTAAATACATTTCTTTATTAAACTTACCATTACTTGACCCACTCACCGACTCCCGTTGATCAGCTTACTCACGAACCAATCCACGAACAGGAACCCATAAAATAATAAACCAGAAAATAATAAACATTAAAATAATAAAACACGACAATCCAGGGGTCTTCTACTTGTAATCCACCTTCATCTGTGTTCTTCTATCTTCTTCCGGGGTCTTCTTCCCGTCTGCTGCCACGCCCTGGTCTTCTTTCTTCTCCGGAGGTCCTTCCTCCTCGGCGTCTTGCTTCAAAATGAGACGACATAGGCTTTTAAAGGCCTATGACGTCACATTTTCGTCATGGTTCCCACGGCCCTGATTGGGCCGTGAAAATCATGTGTTTTGGCCGGTGCAAAAAAAAATGATGACGTCACTTAAAGGCAATGAAAGCACGCCAATCAGAATGGCTTTGCTTCAATTGCCTTTAAGATGACGTCATTAAAAGAAACATGGCCGGCCTCACATGGTACGGCAGCCAATCAGAGCGTGGGAACTCCATCCCAACTCTGATTGGCTCTAGTAGACCATGTGACAGAGGCTTGGGGAATAACGGATATGACGTCATTGAAAGCCTGTCACATGGTACTAGAACCAATCAGAGTAGGGATAGACTTCCCACGCTCTGATTGGCTACCGTACCATGTGAGGGCGGCCATGTTTCTTTTAATGACGTCATCTTAAAGGCAATTGAAGCACAGCCATTCTGATTGGCTGTGCTTTCATTGCCTTTAAGTGACGTCATCATTTTTTTTTGCATCGGCCAAAACACATGGTTTTCACGGCCCAATCAGGGCCGTGGGAACCATGACGAAAATGTGACGTCATAGGCCTTTAAAAGCCTATGTCGTCTCATTTTGAAGCAAGACGCCAAGTAGGAAGGACCTCCGGAGAAGAAAGAAGACCAGGGCGTGGCAGCAGACGGGAAGAAGACCCCGGAAGTAGATAGAAGAATACAGATGAAGATGATTACAAGTAGAAGACCCCTGGATTGTCGTGTTTTATTATTTTAATGTTTATTATTTTCTGGTTTATTATTTTATGGGTTCCTGTTCGTGGATTGGTTCGTGAGTAAGCTGATCAACGGGAGTCGGTGAGTGGGTCAAGTAATGGTAAGTTTAATAAAGAAATGTATTTAATGTAACTGTGTTTTTTTTAGCTTTTTTCATGTGTTTATTTTTTTTATTGTACATCATTTCTTGCCACTGTATGTATGTATGTATGTATGTCTAGAGAGATATATACATACAGGGTAAGAAATGATAGTGTTGTAAAAGCTTTCTTTGCACTATTGTAAATGATTTTGGCTATGCTGCTATGCATAAATGTGTGTTAAATGTATTTTATAATTAGATAGATGTAATTTTTGGGCTTCTATGCTGTAATTTATTTCATGGTGAGGCTTGATTTAGTATATTGTAATTGTTGGTTTCCTATTTTGTATGATGCAACTTGTTCTCTGTAACGGTTGCTATAGTTAATTGTGTAATTGGTATGGATGCTATTTTAATTGTTTTGGGATGTAATTCATGTATGTTAATTGATTGATGGTGACTTTATTGGATTACATAGTATACTTCTTTTGATGTAATGCTATTTTATTTGGAATATTGTATTGTTAACATTGATTTGCAGCGTCTACATGTAGCTTACATTTTATGCAGCATGTATACAATGTAAATGCAATGTTTTAAGTGGCATTTGAGACTTTGGATTGGCATTTGATGCTTTAGATTGGATGATTAGATTAGATTTGTTTAGGAAATTGCATTTTATTTCATTGAGGATGTTATGGATAAGTGGTATTGCCATTGCCAGGATGGCTTAACCCCTTAATTACCTTTGCGGTTAGTACCTGATAAGGTGATTAAGGGGTTCATTGATATGTGAATGTCATTGCATTGTATTGGCTATGTATTATTTTGGCAACGGACCACAAGGATGATGCTGGCAACGGGACCTTCTTATTGATGAGGTTAGTAGAATTTTCTTTATATTACTATGCTAGTTAATGTGTTTAATAATGGCCAAATAATGTATTATCCCTATGTGGATAATAGTTATTTGGCACATTATTGTACTGTATGTGTTGGGGTGGGGGAGGGGGTATAGGCCCCAAGGGTATGTTGGTAGGCCTCCCTTGTGGGTAGTGGGTGAGGGTGGTTAGGCCTCATGGGGTGGGGGGTGGGGGTAGTGGGGTAGGGTATGTGGGTGAGTGTGGGTTAACCCCTTAATGACTGTAGCTGTTAATAACTGCTATGGTGATTAAGGGGTTAGGGGACATTACATTGGATGTTTTTATTCTTGTGTCTGTTTTGCAGAAGCGGATGGGGCATGGGCAGGATGAAGATGAGGATGCCCTTCATCGTGGCAGCCGGACATGGGTGAGTGCTATATGTATTTAATGTATTTATTGTTCTGTATGTATTAAATGGACAACTGTACTATTATCCATTTGTGGATCATAGTAAATTTGCCCATTACTGTATTGTATGTTGTGTATTGCAATGTTTATTGGGGGCATTTGTCCCCAATAAACATGCTATTATGCGTTAACCCCTTCATTGCCCTTAGCGGCTATCCGCTATGGTAATGAAGCAGCATTATTGTATTTTAATAATATTGTGCCCTGCTTCCCGAGTTATAGGCCCCGGTTTGGGGCATCGGTTACAGTGTCGACACCATGTTTATTGCGGGCACTTGGCGTATGGGACGCTATAAACATGGCGGCGACACTGCCCACCTGATCACACATACCGGGGCCTGTAACTCGGGAAGCAGGGGGTCCCTGTTCCACAAAGCAATGCGGTTCAGCTCGGGGGACCCCCTGCTCACTGTACAGTATTATTAGAAAAATATTCATGCTGCTTCGCTACCATAGCAGATAGCCGCAAAGGTAAGGAATGAGTCTTTATTGATATGTGTGTTTTAGTCATAGTGTAGATGTGCAGAGGGTCTCCGGAGCTGAACCGCTTTGGTTTTAGGTCCGGGGACCCCCTGCTTCCCGAGATACAGGCCCCTTTATGGGGTGCCGGTATCCCTCTGCTTTGTTTACATTCCGCGGTCACGTGATCGGGACCTTTAAATGCAGAGGGATACTGGCACCTCATAAAGGGGCCTGTATCTCGGGAAGCAGGGGTCCCCGAACCTGAAACCAATGCGTTTCAGCTCCGGAGACCCCCTGCACATGTACACTATGAATAAAAATGGTTTAAACAATCATTTTTAATGTGCCGATGTTTGCGCCGAGAGAGCAGCGGATCTCTCTCTGCTGCAAACACATCTCGGCAGGGGACGGCTTCTCAGCAGCTTCTCGCCAGGCATCCGTCTCGCCACCGGTAACTAGCCATTTTATCAAATGGTGGTGGCTAATTAATTCACCAGGGATTCGCCCCTTACAGCATACATAGAGTTTAACATGCCAAAAACATGGCTAATTGCTAAACTGGCTAATGCATTTTTTCGCTGCTTACTGCATGATGCCCTTAGTATCTATTCAGAATTACCTACTTTAAGGCCTGGTGCTGTTATGCTTATATAGCATTTGAAGCAATGTCAAATGTCATTAGAGTGAAAAAATACTTTGTTCCCCTTGATGCAAATTCATAGTTGTGACCAGAAAGAAACATATTTTGGTTGCTCTAGCTTTATCTGTTTGCCCTAAGGACACATTCACTCTTTGTAATTATGGCATTTCTTTCTACAAAAAAAAAAAAAAAAGCAGAAACGTCCTTATTTAAAACTGACTTCTGTAAAATAAGAACACTGATTTGCAACATTAGCTTTTTTGAATTTTAGGACAATTTCTTGATGAAAATAAAACTTAGCTTTAACTTCCCAGCCATTGTAAATATTATGTATACATCCTTTCTGTTTGTTTTTCTCTGTAGATCTCAGATTCAGAAACAACCACAGTGACCGATGTGAATGTGATCATGACTTTGTCTGTGCTGTAGCCAGTCAAAGCAATGAAACCAGCTACTCTCATTCAACACCCTTCCATCCCACCAAAAATTAATGTTTCTTCTACATAATCCAACCTTGTCAGGTTATATTGATTTTGGATTGATAGACAGAGACTGGCGCAGTAGGAGAGACAGGGAATGCAGGGATGATGATAGATTAAAGTAGGAGAATAATACAAGGGGAAAAAGTAACTACAACAAGGAAAAAAACAAAGAAGGATGGAGCGATGAGAGGGAAAGGAATGAAGGGATAGATAGGTGTTACACAATGTAGAATGTTGATGTACACTCTTGGAAGCACAGATCATTTGTTCCTGGAGAACGATGTATTGTACTAGCTCTATATACTTAATAACATATTATAATGAAGTTGAGGAATTCGTATGCATACAAATTTTTTCTTATACTAATGCAGCTTCACTGAGGGATTTGTATTCTGTTGGCAATGCAAATATATGACACCAGTATTTTTCTCCACAACTGTATTTCCACATATGAAAAAGAACTTCAGAGAAGCAGATTTTAGAAATGATAAAGGGTCATATTATCATATCATATCATATTAAGGAATGCTTAAACATCAAACACCTTTCATTGAAGAGTTGCTCTGTGGAGCTTTTTAAATAAAGTGTGATAGTGCCGATTCGGACTTACTGCAAAAAAATTCCAATTGACTTGAATAGTCACTTAAATTAGCATTTGCGTACTTTATTGAATAAGCCCATCTGACACAAAGAAACTGACCCACAGAAACACCCACATGGAACCCTGTACATAGCTGCAGAGACACACACTAAAACCTGAACCCAGGGCGCACACAGACACACATACACAGACCCCATTAAACACAGAGACACGCACTGACCCCTTCACACAGACACACACTGATCTTTTCATACACTCACACCAATTTCCATACAATCTGTGCTGTACAGACACAGGATGAGAGCAACATGTGCCTCCCCACTTCTTTACAGCAGTGTTGCTGGCCTTGTTTCTGTAATAGAAGTACAGACGTGCTCTGAATTATTTGACTCCGAGGATATGGACCTTGTATTTCGTTCCCCACCAAGCTTTGTTATTTTGCACTCCTTTGTTCCTTGACTTCTAAAGCACCAGCTCACAGGTAAGTGACCTGATAGGCAGGCTCGGCAGCCTAATAACTTATGCAGTTTTGGGGCTTCATACATAGCACTTCCTGATTGTTGTGAAGATACGTGTATACATGTACGTCCAATATGCTTTTGTAGATTTTTCAACAAGAAATGCATGTGTAAAGAATTCACGGCTAGTATTGTCTTCCTAAACTAACAATTCATTTAGTTTCTGCAGTTTATTGTGGTTGTCATCACTCGAATGCCTTTAATTAAATTGCATCTGCTTCAACTTTAAACTTTACAACACTTTTGTACTTTGGCTACAGTAGTTTATATGTAACACAAAACATATGTTTATATTTACTACACACCAGTTTTCCATGATTTGATTACAATTTTATCAATCATGCCTCCATTGATTAAAAGCATACCGATAAATATTATTTCCTTTTGTGGAATGTAACACGATAACATAGTAACATGATAACTTAATAACGTTTCACTGTGAAAGGGCTCAGAGTCCACAAAGTTAAATCTCTCCCACTTTTTTCCAACCACGGTTTGCCTGTGCACTTTTTGTCACTACTATTATTCTTATCATCATTTTTTTTGTAAAGCACCAACATATTCCACAGCGCGGTACAAAGGAGGTAACGAGTGATCTAAATTACATAAACAAAATGACATACCAAGTAAAGCCAAACAAGCACAAACCCATACAAAAGGTAAGGAGGGCCCTGCTCCCGCCACTTCATTCTTTATTTTCATTATCTGAAAACAAAATATAGGAGCCATGTTTCAGCGTATCAATGAATCGGGCCAAATTGGATCTGTGGGCCTGTATTAGGCCACAGTGCTCCAATTGTTACCCATTATATCAATGTACGGTGTGGTGGACATGTTATATGATGCATATTATAATGGAAAGTATTACATTGTACTTCTCTCTGTTTATCATTTTTTCCAAAACTCTGCCAGGGTTTAGGTTCTGTAAATCTCGCTACCTAACAATCTTCTTCACAGATTTTAACAAGCTTCCTACATTTCACGCAGTCACAAACAAAAAATGGTGCAGTATGTCAACGCCTACTCTTCATCATGTAGATGCATTGAACCCCATACTTTGCTCTTGTATATCAAGTATGCAGTCTGCCTATTTCTTTTACATTATCTAAAATTTGTTTAAAGCAGCAATACTACTTTCCAACTTTATTTTAAATTATATTTATATGCAGCATGTGACAATGTATAATTCCACATTTTTACCTAAGCTGGCAATTGTTTTGTGCTCCAGTTATGTCTGTAAGAATCCTGAGTGTGTGCCTAACATAATGGCTGCTTCAGTCAGTGTAACTCATCAGCTACAATATATTCTTATATTACTAAAGTAACATAATCTATTTGTAGCGTATACAGCTCAAACTAGTGCTGGGAACATTTGCAACAAATGATCCCAAATAGGAAAGTGTAGCAAAGACTTTGCACTGCTGGGGAGGTGGGCTAAAACCTGGTATATAAATCAAAGGATGCTTTAAAACAAATTAAAAATTGCATTAAGAGTTTAATAATAATAATTAAAAAAAGATTCACTATTATCTAATACTACAGAACTGATTTTTTTTTTTTTTAAAGATAAGATTTCACATGTTTTCCTGCTTTAATGCCTACATGTAACTAAAGTCCGATTTAAGTGATGGATATTTGAAAGCAGCAATCCCACCATTTACTTTTTTTTTTTTTAAACATACCTGAACTTTGGGGTCACTTAATGCTCATTCATGGTCCCCTGACATCCAGGGACTCCACTTATCCCACCCATCCTGGAGAGGCAGAATTGGTTGTCTATCGACCAGGCTGGGAGGCTCAAAGAGGCAATGCACGTTAATTCTCACTCTGGGCGCCACTGGAGAAGTTGACGTTGCTGTTTTTTTATTTAACCAGCACACAAAAAACTACAAATGTCTCATGAATTGAGGGGTACCTGTATGTTGGAGAACCACCAATCAGCTCTAAGGGACACCCAGTTCAGGTAAGCTGGAGGGAGGGAAAAAAGCGAGCCGGCGCAATTGCTGCTTTTAAATATTTAGCAACTTTGGCCATAAGTGCCATAATAGAGTGCAGTCCCCCACTCTGTCCTACTCCAGCTTCACCAAAGCCTGGACGAGAGAGAGAGAAGAGGGAGAAAGAAACGGAAAAAGAAAAGGAAAAGAAAAAAAAAGAGAGAGAGAGAGCTCCAGCCTTGATCTATGCCTTGGTAGATTTGTATAGCAAGGGGGAGATAATAAAATACAAAAATAATCACAATAGTGGAGGGGGGCCAGAGAGGGGAAAGGGGAGGTAAAAGAGGGTATGGGGACATCTGTGTTTGTACATTGGAAAATCAAGTAAGGACACAGTAGGAGATGTGTGCAGAGGTTTAAACCAGGAGACTGCTTTTTAAAAATAAATATGGGCTTTATTTGGCCCAAAAACTTTAAAAACAAAAATAGCGGCTTTTCCTAACAAAAACAAAAAAATGCAGTAACAAAAATAACACTTTTCAATAGCAGATTAAAGTCTATTTGCATCTGTAGATGTCTGTGCAGGTAGTTGGTGTCTCTATGTATTAAGAACATGCACCTATGGTCTGCACGGCTCAGCCATCCTTGCCCAAAGTCCAGGATTCATGAGGCCTGAGGCCAGCAGCATAAAGTCCATGGTTTTTAGTGACCAATGTCCTCTGTATCATGGGTCCACAATTACAGATGGGATGTCCGGGTGTCTCTCTGTACCAAGGAAATGTACATGCGGTCTGCACGCCTTGGTGTCCCTAGGTAGCAATTACACGTGCATGTGGTCTGTACACAGACCAGGAGAGAGAGACAAATACTTCCCTTCATTTGCCTTTTAAACATTGCTACATCAGATGGGCTTGTTAGTAGCCCTGCCTTCCTTCAGACAGGGATTAACTACGACCTGGCCAATACCCAACAGCTGTATGTGTTGGTAACAGGCTTGACCCTGTGACATACCTCCCCTGTCTGTGGGTAGCTACGTGTATGGCTAGCGTGGCGGAAGCCCATCCCTCACTCTCTCATGAGACAAAATTGTAGCGAAAGAGAGTGGCTGGAGGGAGAGATACCACTTACTCAGTCTGGGTCTGGAGTTTTCCATGGTTTTCACCTTTGAGGCAATTATCTGGTACTCTGGAGATGATTTAATGCAACTTGCTACGTCTTTATCAGTTTGTGGCCACGATACGTGTTTGTGGTTGAAGGGAACACCTTGTAGCTGGTGCACATATCCAGTGTCTCTTCAAGTAGGCGCTTTAATTAAGCAAGCTTTAGTCGTTCAAGATAGACTTTTTCCAAGTACAGTTTTTCCACAATGTGCTTAGCTTCCTCAACCCCACGGAGGACTTCTTGCTTAAGCTCCTTTTTCCATCTTGCTAACTCTTCTTTTACTCCCTTTGCAACAAGTTTTTTCATGAATTGTGTCATATTTTCTTCTCTGTCACTAGGGTGACAACCCGCGTCTGGCTCAGCATCATTGACAACATTTATAGAGTGTTCATCACCTCTGATTAACTCCCGGGGCATCTTCCTTTAGTAGTCGGCATACTTATAGTCTTGGAACTTTCTTTCTCAATGCATTCATTTATCCAGCTTGTCCACTTCTTCCATGTGTGGGGAAGTACCAAGTGATGTCTGGTGTTGAATCGATACTGCAGTAACACTGTCTTCAAGCTTTTTCAGGACCAGGGGAACCCAGCCTACAACATTTTATCCATCACAGGCTTACCAGTAAAAAGCATGACCCCCATATAGGTAGAGAGGTAATTTGCCTCTGGTTCAGGACCCTTAAATTCCAGTATATCAATCTTCTTGTCGTTCTTCTCATACATAACAGTTACCCTTGGCCTCTCTTTTTTGCAGTTGGCTAAGCTTTATTTTTGTGCCTTTTCCCTGTTCAAAGACGTGGCCAACCAGAGTTGCATCTTTAAAGGCGTGCTCATATATACGGTTCTGTCTTATTCTAGCTAACGACTGAATCTTCATACTAGCTGCTTTCATCGTGAGGAATCTGGTTCGGGCCATGTCGGCACGTTAGTATGACTTGATTTGTATTGTGCTTCTCAGTCGTAATTAGGTTCTTCTTTCCTGAATTTTGCGGAAAGCCAATTGTAGCACTGAGACGACAATGCTGGTGCACTTATAGCAATGCACAGCTTGCTTGAGTGTACGTAGGACCTATATCTGGACAGAATCATACAATCATTTTCCTGTAGCATCTTTGCTGCAGATACTTCCTAACATTTGACTGGACTACAATAACACATTGCTTCAAATTATCATATTTCTTTATCGTGGCATTCTCCATATTGACTGGAGAAGGCAGGCTGCTTTGTTCTGGTGATAAAGCTGACAAGCTTTCATTCCTCTGAAGGAAGCCTGTATGATGACCACTGCAGAACGTTTGTGCAGATACCTTTCTCTCTCCAACCTTCCTTGGATAACAGCTCAGTAGTGTTTCTATAGATAAAATTATTCTCTTCTTTCTTTCAGAGTTTACTCTGATCCAAGAACGTTCCAACTGGAAACAAAGTGATTGGCCTCTTTTCTGCTTCATGGCACGCTCTGCTTCTTTATGTGCTAACTGCACTCCCAATTTTTCTTGTTCTACTTGTTTCTTCACCCTTCTTATGAATTTTCTAATTTTCTTTGCTGACTTGATCAGTCAGATATGAAACCTCCTCTGTCAGGTTTCTGTTCTCTCTTTTTACAGTCTCTATAACACTCAGGACCTTTTCATTGTCATCCTTCCATTTACACACCTCTGGGTTGATGTGACGGTAACTTTGTGACAGGCTATTAATAATACACACCAAAAATATAACTGGGTTGAACTGAATGAGGCTTAGATATGATAAAATATAATTTATTCCTTGAAAAAGGTGAACACACGAGATTATACAAATAACAGACAAAATACTGTATGCACTTACTTAAAGTTGGAATGATGAAACAGTCATTATTCTGGACTAGCAGTTCATACAGCAATCTTGAAACTCACAAAGACACGAAAGACAATAGCCATAGGCTGAGCCTGGTTCTTATACAATTATTTCCCATTGAACACAACCTAAACCCAGCCCCTCTCATAAATCAGTGGTGAGGTTGACAGTTTTCCACAGAGTAAAACTCCTCCCACCCAAGGACGTTTAAAAAACTGCTTTTCCTATCTAAATAACTTCAAAACTTCAGTTCAGTAATACTTACTGGCACGCGAAACATATTAATACATTCCGGCGCGCATGACGCTCCCAATAAGACTCAATATTACCGGGTAATATTAAAATTAAGAGAGATATTAATATTTGTCTCTTATTACCTGCTAGACATTATGTGTCTGTAATCCTTATGTGCGAATCAGTCCCACGAATACACATATGTAGCTTTTAGCACGTTCAGCCGAGGACATCTCATAATATTCTTATATTTAATAAGGTCACTCATTCTGATATCTCCTTGGGTAACCGCACCCCTGGCCCCCATAAACCCTGGTCAATAAATCCTTTGAAGCAGGGATTCGTGTGTAGAGAACATTTGTCACAGGTGCTAGATTTCACACCCAATGCCCCAGACATGGGCCTAGCTGTCTCTACCAGCAATATGTGTTAACATACACCAAACCCCCTCTGTACTTTTCACACCCAAATTCAATCAAGCCTGTTGAAGCCCAGATATTTCTGAAAAGACACCACACATTTGTATTTTCCTAAACTGCAGCTCATTAACCCCTTAAGCCCCAGTGTGTGTGTGGTGCAGACACTGGCACAGAAACAATACATTTATACAGGGAAATAAACAGTTGCACGGCTGAAGCAAGGCAA
Source organism: Ascaphus truei (assembly GCF_040206685.1). Classification (NCBI taxonomy): domain Eukaryota; kingdom Metazoa; phylum Chordata; class Amphibia; order Anura; family Ascaphidae; genus Ascaphus; species Ascaphus truei. The sequence goes on along the minus strand of NC_134484.1, from coordinate 423,891,002 downwards.
AAACACATTACTGGACCCCAGTACAGTTAACCCCTTGCTTCCCAGGTGAGAGTAGAGGGTGGCCAAATGGGGTGTAACCCCTTTAATCCCAGGCCAAATCCTCTCTCTCATGACAGTTGAGACTTCAGATCTCCTGGTGCGATACTTCTAGATCTGTAATGAGAGCGTGAAGTTTTCTTTGAGAGATTTCCAGATCAGTACTGAGACGGAATACCTCTTCACACCTCTGCTTCAAGTCAGCAATAACTTTGTCAGAGTGGCTCTGTTGCTCGTTCATGGCGGTAATAGCAGCGTTTACCGTCTCCAACCCAGTGCAAGCTTCGCGCACAGAGTTCAGTAGCTCATCATTATCTTCTATCTCCTGTTCCAATCATTCATGGAGGAGTCACAGTCATGCCTGGCCTTTTTTGCGCATCTTGAGGGTTGGTCAAGGGATTGTCACTTATTTGCTCTGGCTCTGCTTCACTGGTATTGTTTGTTAAGGGCTTCTCACTGTCAGAACCGGACAGGCACTTCTTTAGGGTCCACGACTTCTGCCTTGGGCCCTCTGGAGTTTCCACCATTCCCTGGATGAATCTTCGATTCACTCTAGGTTACAGGACATCTTCTGATGTTGCAGGGTCATCTGCAAATGTGTTTGCTACTTCAACGGTAAGCTGAGAACCTTTTTTCTTTTTCAGCCTCTTTACTCTGGGAGACTCTGGTGTATCAGTGTCACGGTAGCTAGTGATAGGTTATAATAATACACACCAAAATATCTGGGTTGAACTGAACACGACTTAGATATAATAAATTAGAGTTTATTCCTTAAAAAAGGTGAACACAACAGATAGTACAAATAACAGACAAAATATACACTTACTTAGGGTTGGAATGATGAAGTAATCAGTTACACGATTAGCAATTCATGCAGCAATCACGAAAAGACACAAAGACAACTGAGTATTGGATTGACACTGGTTTATATGTAATTCCAGTCCTATACTTTATCATTGAGTGCAGGCCATTGGAGAACAATTACCTGCACCCAATCTCTCCTTGCCACCTCACCTGAGGGGCACCGTAATACCCGCCCACTGGGTGGGTAATATTCTAATCAGGGGGATTTTTTCCTCAGCCCCCCTCCCACAAGCTTGGCGTCTTAAAGTCTGGCTTTGCCAGGATACCCTTTGTCCCAAGGTGTGAATTACAACACTTAATATCAAGTACCCATGTCCTGCATTTCTTTGTGCTCGCATACACAAGCATGGTGGGGGAGTCTTTGATCAGGAGTTTATGATAGACCACTTGTCTCCCTCCCTGACCATTAACATAACATATGGGCTCTGAGTTTTTATACCAGACCCAAAATACAATTCACTCTTTAATATATTCACATATTAAAATAATCCGTTCTGCTGGGCCCCGTGGGCTGAAACCTGCCAGTCCCTCATGCCGGAGGTGACTCTCCATGGTGGCCAAGTTTCAGCTCTCTGTGACTCCCAGAACCAGAGATACCAAAAAACAAGTTAAAATTCTTATTACTTTAATGCAGGATTCTCCGCTCTAAAAATGAATCTCTGCTTATCACTCTTTCCCATTGAAATCAATGGGCTCCGCCGCTATAGGCTTTCAATGGAGCAACTCCGCCGTTGAAGTCAATGGGCTTCGCCGCTATAGTCTTTCAATGGGGCAACTCCGCCATTGAAGTCTATGGGCTCCGTCGCTATAGACTTTCAATGGAGCAACTCCGCCATTGAAGTCTATAGGAAAACCACAATTCTTTACATTTGCCCATACTCCGTCTGGTTGTTCAGAGAGGGGTGGAAATGGCCATGCAGTCATGCTGGAACCGTCACTACATGCGACCCAAATCCCAACCCTCTGGTCCTCGCAGAACCGGAGATATAGACTTATACATTCTACAGTTTCGGACTTAGCTGTTTTAACGCCACGCGGCTTTTCCCCCATTGGAATCAATGGCCGGCGCCGCCATAGGAAATGCATGGGCGTGCGCCGCCATGGGATTCAATGGGTTCTCTGCTCCGCCATTAGAGTCAATGGCGCGACCTTCCTGCTGAGCTCGACCCTTTACGGGGGTCCCTCATTCTCGGACCCGGTGGTGGTCGTGTGTGGGGGTTCCTAGGGGCTAGGGACAAAAAGAATTTTATTTCTGGGTGCCCTAGAACTTAAGGTTCCCACTCCAATTGTAGTTGACCTTGAACTAGTAGTGATAAAAGCTCTTTTTAAGAAAATGTATCCGCTTTTGCGGTCTGCGGTTTGGATGGCTGCCAACCCGTTCCTGGAGGTCGGCGTCGAGGAATCCCCATTGAAGTGGATGGCTCCATTGACTTACAATGGGGAACCGCCGCTCCTCCTCTCGGGCGCCACCTGCAGGTCTTCTACCGAAACAGGCCCAAATCGCCGGGATCTCCATAAGGATACATTGGGCTGCAATGGCGACCTATGGAGAGCTGCAAAATGGGGCCTGAAAGGCGGGAAAAGGAAACAAAAGGCTATAAACACTGAATTAACATTAACCCCTTCCCTCCAGGATCAATCCCAGTGTATGTGTTGGTGCAAACACGGGAATGAGAACAATACACATTTACAGGGAAATATACATTTGGTTGCTGAAGCAGGGTAAAAACACCTTACTGGACCACAGTCCAGTTAACCCCTTGCTTCCCACGTGAGAGCAGGGGGTGGCCAAATGGCGTGTAACCCCTTTAATACCAGGCCAAACCCCCTTGCCCATGACACCTCCCCGCCTCAATGGGTGCCTTGTGACCAGCTTCCCACCCTGGTACTGGGACACCCCTGGCTCCTTGAAGCACTTGATCAGTCCTGAGGGTTTGGCCTAGCAAAATTATCCTCCAGCATTGTCCAGTAAAGTGTCCTGGCCACATTGGATGGTGAAGTCCAGATCCTGCTGAGCAGGGCTCCAATGTGGCCACCGGACATTCTCCTTTGCCACCCTCTGCCCTCCACCCAGTACCTGGTGAACCAAGACAACCGTGAAGGGGCACCTCTGCAGACCAGGCTGCATACTGCCCAGAGACTGGCATGTCTCTGTACCAGCGAGAGACCAGCTACCAAGCACAGACCGTTGCTTCTCCATCAACCAAGTCTGGGAAAGAGCTATGTCACTATCCTGTAGGGACCCTCCCTGCCCTGGCCCAGTGCCCACCTGTAGCTACTCTGCTAAACACTTGCCTCTCCTCCCTGGCTCTAGGGCAGACCCCACCCCGAGTGGCATCACTTCTGGATTCCAGAAACCACCTGGGATGCTGACTCCTACCCTCTCCTGTGTCTCCTGGGACAAGGCAATCCCCCAGTATCCTGTACTGGGGATCCTGGCACCCAGATACTTTGCTCCTGCCCTCTCAAAACTGAAGGCCAGGAAACAAGCACCTGCTACCACCACTGCTGCAAGGGCCAGCATCACTCCTCTCCCATCCATGGTGCTGCCCTTCCTTCCTGTAGCTACCCTTGGCTGCCCTGGGGACAGAGCCCTCTGCTGTACCCCCCTAGCCCTGGCTACTGCTCCTGGCTGTCTACATCCCCACAGCCCTACCTCTGGGAAACCTGGGGAATCTGTAAGGGGGTCACTCCTGGCCAGTCAGAACAAGGGACCTCCTGCCTTCCTAGCCCATCCCTAGCTTCTACCAGCTGCCTGACACCCCACTCACCTCCTATCTCCCCCTGCTCCACAGTGTCCCCCTGCCTAGCCTCCCCTAGGCCCAGCACCTCAGCCCCTGCTGATGACTCCTGCTGCCTACCTCCCTGCAGCCCACCTGCACTCTGCTCCCCCCTGGGCAATCCTAACCCAGACACAGGGACTACCTGAGTACACCTACCTCCCTGACCTTGTCTCCCTCTTACCAGGGATGAGCTCAGGAGCATCTCTTCAGATGCAACCGCCTTAGCTCTTGGCTGGCAGGTATCCCTGGGGTGGCACAAGCTTGCCACTGCCCATGACACCTCCAGCCCATATCCAGGCTGCAACAGGGGGTTGCTGATCTGAGAGACCCCCTGAGGCTCTGCCAGGGTAATGGGGAACTCTAGCTGCCATACCTGCTGCTTTCCCTCCCCGGCTACCACTAGCCCTTCTTCTCCTACTGAGACTTTGTGCTGGCTACCTACCTGCAGCCTTCCCTCACTCCGCTTCTCCCTAGCTAGTCCTAACCGGGATCCTAAGGACACCTGAGTGAGGCATCTCCCTGACACTGCCTCCCCATTACCGGAGAGGAGCCCAGGGGCACAGGCGCAGAAGCACCTGCCTTGGCTCCTGGCTGGCAGGTAATCTGGGGGTGGTCTAACTGTGCCACTGCCCCTGATACCCTCAGCCCATAGCCAGGCAAAAACAGTGGGGCTCTAAACCGAGAGACCCCCTGAGGCTCTGCCAGGGTAATGGGGAAATCTGGCTGACTCACTTGCTGCCTTCCCTCCCCGGTTCCCACTGGCCCACCCAACCCTCTCCCAGGCAATCCTACCCTAGACCTGGGTGCTAACGGGGCTAGCCCATCTCCCTGAAGCTGTGCCCCCATTACCGGAGGTGAGCTCAGGGTTGCTGGTGCGGATGCACCTGCCTTAGCTCCTGGCTGGTAGGTAACCCTGGTGTGGTCTAACTGTGCCACAACTCCTGATACCTCCAGCCCATAACAAGGCTGCAACAGTGGGGCTCTTAACTGAGAGCCCCCTTGATGCTCCACAGGGTAATGGGAAAGCCTAGCGGCCCTGCAAGCTGCCCTTCCTTCCCCTCCCCTGGTACCCCTATCTCCTGCCACCCACCAGTCACTCTTAGAGGGGAATAACAGGGTACAGTAATGGGAAAAAATAAGTCTGGGTCAGTCTGCGACTGGGTCTGGCTTACCTCGCTGGTCCCCGCAGAGACCGCCGCCTTCGTAGTCCCAATTGCAGGGGTACTGGAGTGGCCGCTGCCAGCATCATCCTGGCCGGGAAGCAACGGGCAGCTGCCGCAACAGCTCCTGGGTTTGCACAGGGAAAACGGTGCAGGACATGGGTCCCAGGTCCTCGTGGAGAAACACGGCTCCATTCAACCAAAGTGAACCACCCTCCTCCCGCAACCCTTGTCCCTCCCCCACTCAGAAAGGGCTACGGCACTTTGCCGGAATCGCGGCTCTTTCACCGCAGCCGCTGCTACGGGCAAGCTCCGGGTGACTGCCGCAACAACAACCGGCTTTGGCACAGGGTCGCCGGCATAGATCGTGGGGCTCCGGTCCTCGCTGAAGATCATTAACTCCTCCAAACCAGGTAAAACACCCACCTCCCGCACACCCCGACCGTCCCCCCAAATAAAATCGGCGCCGGCAGCTTGCCGGAATCGCGGCTTCTCCGCCGCCGCCTGCATCCCGCATGCTGGGAGCACTTCCACTGTCCGGACCATACCAGGTCGGGCCAGGGGTATCCCAGCACCTTGCTGTAGCAAGCCGACCACTTGCCGAGCACCGCTGCTGAGGACCGGAAAAGATGGGCTCTGGACGCCGCTCCCCTGTTCTCCGCCGGGATCCGATGGATGGCCTCCGCTCTCTGCCGCTGTTGCCGATGCAGCCCGGCCAGGTTCTCCAGGGGACGTCCCGCGAAGGGTTGTTGCCCCGGCTGGGCGGGGCCATCGGAGGATGCCGCTAAATAGGTCACCTTTTCCGCAGCTCGTGAGCGCTGGCCCTGAGAGGCTGCTTCGCCCGACTGCGCACAGTCCGGGCATCGTGCTTTGATGTGGCCTGCTTTGTTGCAGTGGTAACACTGCCGCTTCTGCTGGCACTCCTCTGCCGTCGGTGGATCACCTCCCGCAAGAGGCTGTAATGTCCAAGACGGAGTGGTGGGGGTGCCGGGCGCGTTCTGGAGCTTCTCCGCCACCGGGGAACTTCCTCCCACAAGAGGCAGCTGAGTCCCGAGCGGAGTTGCTCGAGTGCCGGGCTCATTCCGGAGCTCCTCTGCCGCCAGTGGACTACCCCCTGCAAGTGGCTGCTGAGTCCAGAGTGGAGTTGCTCGGGCGTCGGGCTCAGGGAGGGGGTTAGCAGATCAAGACATGGCCAGCTTCTGGAGCTCGTTCCGCTCCGCCTGGGACCACATCCCTCCCCACGCAGATAATAGTGAAAGCTCTTCCAGGGAAAGTGAACTGGCCGCCGCAACGGCCGACACCTCTCTGGCTGCAAGACTCCCGTGGTCTCTGCGATCACCCACTCCCTCCGCAAGTCTCTGCCGTCCCAGAGCTGGGTCCATTCCCTGCTCTCCGGGCGGTGTGGTTACAGTGGCTGCAGCTGTAGATCTTTGCTCTGCCTGCCGGGTTTCGTACTCACCGATCGCTGCCTCTCTCTCAGCTTTACCGGCTGTAGGTTCCCACTCCGACTTGAGACATACCTCCGGTCTCGGTGCCCGGCTCCAGTCACACGGATGGCCGGCACTTGGTTCCTGGAGGCAATGCTTCTCACAAGTAGGGGAACAGTGAGGTGGTGCCATATCTTGCGTTATATGTTGTACACTGTGTGTCCAATATCTTTAGTCTTAGGGACTCGCAATTCACCTCGAGTTCCAAATGTATTACAGAGTCCCGCATCAAACTGTAATACAGGTTCAGTTGAATCCCGCCGCTTCCACCAGTCTTATTATAAGCCTGTCACGGTAGCTAGTGAAAGGTTATAATAATGCACACCAAAATATCTGGGTTGAACTGAACGCGACTTAGATATAATAAATTAGAGTTTATTCCTTAAAAAAGGTGAACACAACAGATAGTACAAATAACAGACAAAATATACACTTACTTAGGGTTGGAATGATGAAGTAATCAGGTTACACGATTAGCAATTCATGCAGCAATCACGAAAAGACACAAAGACAACTGAGTATAGGATTGACACTGGTTTATATGTAATTCCAGTCCTATACCTTATCATTGAGTGCAGGCCATTGGAGAACAATTACCTGCACCCAATCACTCCTTGCCACCTCACCTGAAAGGCACTGTAATACCCGCCCACTGGGTGGGTATTATTCTAATCAGGGGGCTTATTTCCTCAGCCCCCCTCCCACAAGCTTGGCGTCTTAAAGTCTGGCTTTGCCAGGATACCCTTTGTCCCAAGGTGTGAATTACAACACTTAATATCAAGTACCCATGCCCTGCATTCCTTTGTGCTCACATACACAAGCAGGGTGGTGGAGTCTTTGATCAGGAGTTTATGATAGACCACTTGTCTCCCTCCCTGACCATTAACATAACATATGTGCTCTGAGTTTTTATACCAGACCCAAAATACAATTCACTCTTTAATATCTTCACATATTAAAATAATCCGTTCTGCTGGGCCCCGTGGGCTGAAACCTGCCAGTCCCTCGTGCCGGAGGTGACTCTCCATGGTGGCCAAGTTTCAGCTCTCTGTGACTCCCAGAACCAGAGATACCAAAAAACAAGTTAAAATTTTTATTACTTTAATGCAGGATTCTCCGCTCTAAAAATGAATCTCTGCTTTTCACTCTTTCCCATTGAAATCAACGGGCTCCGCCGCTATAGTCTTTCAATGGGGCAACTCCGCCATTGAAGTTTTTGGGCTCCACCGCTATAGACTTTCAATGGAGCAACTCCGCCATTGAAGTCTATAGGAAAACCACAATTCTTTACATTTGCCCATACTCCGTCTGGTTGTTCGGAGAGGGCTGGAAATGGCCATGCAGTCATGCCGGAACCGTGACTACATGCGACCCAAATCCCAACACTCTGGTCCTCGCAGAACCGGAAATATGGACTTATACATTTTACAGTTTCGGACTTAGCCGTTTTAACGCCACGCGGCTTTTCCCCCATTGGAATCAATGGCCGGTGCCGCCATAGGAAATGCATGGGCGAGCGCCGCCATGGGATTCAATGGGACCTCCGCTCCGCCATTAGAGTCAATGGCGCGACCCTCCTGCTGAGCTCGACCCTTTACGGGGGTCCCTCATTCTCGGACCCGGTGGTGGTCGTGTTTGGGGGTTCCTAGGGGCTAGGGGCAAAAAGAATTTTATTTCTGGGTGCCCTAGAACCTAAGGTTCCCACGCCAATTGTAGTTGACCTTGAACTAGTAGTGATAAAAGCTCTCTTTAAGAAAATGTATCCGCTTTTGTGCTCTGCAGTTTGGATGGCTGCCAACCCGTTCCTGGAGGTCAGCGTCGAGGAATCCCCATTGAAATGGATGGCTCCATTGACTTACAATGGGGAACCGCCGCTCCTCCTCTTGGGCGCCACCTGCAGGTCTTCTACCGAAACAGGCCCAAATCGCCGGGATCTCCATAAGGTTACATTGGGCTGCAATGGCGACCTATGGAGAGCTGCAAAATGGAGCCTGAAAAGGGAACAAAGGGCTATAAACACTGAATTAACATTAACCCCTTCCCTCTCGCATCAATCCCAGTGTATTTGTTGATGCAAACACGGGAATGAGAGCAATACACATTAACAGGGAGATATACATTTGTTTGCTTAAGCAGGGTAAAAACACCTTACTGGACCGCAGTCCAGTTAACCAATTGCTTCCCACGTGAGAGCAGGGGGTGGCCAAATGGGGTGTAACCCCTTTAATACCGGCCAAACACCCTCTCCCATGACAATCAGGGATACAGAGGTCCCCTTTTTTTCTTGAAACTTCTACAATTTCACTGCATCCACCACGCTTTTCTTGCAGTTGCTATAGTATGCAGTAATATTTTGACTGCAGCTGGGCCTCCCTTTGCTGCCAACGTTCATTTTCCAGGACGTAGCGACATGGCTCTTCCATGTGTCCATAGTCCAGGCACCCCCCAACATCCTAGAAGTGGTTCGCTGGTGTGTCTCATTTCTGGGAGTACATAAGAGACATCATCATCTAAAGGCTTGAAGGAACACACTTGCTTGTGGCCGGGATCATTACAGAAAAAGCACATTTTGCCCTCCATTCTAGCAGTTTCAGGTGCATTCTTTACACTGATCTCAGGAGATGCTGTTACATCAATATGATCTATATATACTAGAACACATCTGGTAGTCATACAGGTGGGGCAGACTGCACTTGCAGAGTTCGTAGCTCTGGCAGGCGTTTCTGTTGACTTTTTTGGCCATTTTAAAAAATTATATATTTTTTTTACACATGTAATGAGGTAGACTTTGGTCACAGAATCAGTACCTTGTGTGGGTCAACATCTGTAGCAGTCCACTCCGTCATACTGTTGGCATTTGTGGCTAAATCCAGCACACTGTAGCTTTTTCTGCTTGGATCTGTAGCCCTTTATTCTGGTCACCTCTGCACGTGTTTTTTCCACTTTCACTCATGTTGCTCAAACTGTTGCAAACAAAAGCACCCAAAAATTCCCTGATGGTCTCAGAGGCCCCTTTGAAATTGAAGGGCTACGTCTCTTCCTGTCACACTGTGCTCACCACAAACTAGGCAGGACCATAGTGCTGAGGTGGGAATGGATAAAACACCACCCACTGCCACGAGGGCACATCTTGAGTGTAGATTGGTCTGGATAGCCGGGCCGGGATAGGAGAGGTATGGGTAGTTGAAGGTACTGTTAGCTGAGTCCGGGGTTGGAGAGGGGGACGTAGTCATATTACCGTAAGCCAAGCTCAGTTGTGGAGAGAGCGGGGTGGTTGTATAGAGGAGGAAGCTGGGTCGGAAAACGGGAGAAGCACTGGAAAACAAGACAGGACTAGGGAGGCAGAGAGTGATGAGAAGAGCAACTAGTTCTATGCTCAGCCAAAGTGCCAGTGGCACAGCTGAGCATAAGTATGAGAGAGAGTCCAATGTGGAGGTGTGTGCAGAAGTGAGGCTGCGATAGGAGGCAGGGTAAGCAGGTTCAGGTGAGCTCCCTGGGGTGGAGCTTGAGAGAGCAGCGTGTGCATCTGTATGTACCTGCGTGCGTGATTTGCGCGTGCCTGCTGTCCTCAAGATGGTATGCCTATAAGAGGCTGGGACGGGTGCGCGTGTGCCAGAGCCGTGACGGGCGCAGGAGGGACCTGCGGAGGTAGGAGTGGGACTGGGGAGAGCGCTGAGTGCCGGAGTAGATGAGTGGGGAGCCCACCAAGGGCAGTGTGGCTCCCTGAACCTTACACTTCCCACTTCTGAAACCATATGTCGGAGATGTGTGCAGAGGTTTAAACCAGGAGACTGCTTTTGAAAATAAATATAGGCTTTATTTCGCCCCAAAGCTTTAACAACAAAAATAGAGGCTTTTCCTAGTAAAAAAAAAATCGACAAAAAGAACAGTTTTCAGTAGTGGTTTAAAGTATACAGGCATACCTCGCATTAATGTACGCAATGGGACCGGCGCATGTATGTAACGTATGTAATGTATTAACAATTACTTTACCACCTTCCTCTCTGATTACTGTATGTCAGTTGATTGGCAAAATAACGTTTGAGAGACCTTGGAAAAGGAGGGCGGGGGGGAGGGGGTATGTCATAAGGGTGCAGTTTCCCCTTTGGCTATTGGGCCTTGGATTATTTTTTTTAAGTTTGAAAATGCTGTAGGTCTTCAGGCCTAAGAATAATGTTCTTAATGGCTTTTATTAATAGTTGGGGGCAGGCTCCCCCATAGAGGAAGGATATACAGGAGCTCAATTGCATATAGGTAGCTGAATAGCTAATTAGGAGTATTAACCTATTAAGGGGTAGATACTCAAAGCTCCATTTTATCTGGTCTACTAACGTGACAATACCTAATTAGGTAACGGATGTTAGTTTTCCATGATTTAACGGGTATCAACAAAACTAATTTTATGCAAAACGTACATTGGTTAGGCTGCTTATTTGGATATGGCTAACGCTGTGTTATCCAATGTAATTTAATGAACAAGACCACACGTATTTGATTGATGCAAAAATAATGTACAGGCATACCCCGCATTAACGTACGCAATGGGTCCAGAGCATGTATGTAAAGCGAAAATGTACTTAAAGTGAAGCACTACCTTTTTTCCCATTTATCAATGCATGTACTGTACTGTAATCATCATATACGTGCATTACTGATATAAATAACTCATTTGTAACAGGATCTATAGTCTCCCCGCTTGCGCACAGCTTCGATAGAGGTAGGGAGCTGGTATTGGTGTTCAGGACGTGCTGACAGGTGCATGCGTGAGCTGCTGTTTGCCTATTGGGCGATATGTCCTTACTCGCGAGTGTACTTAAAGTGAGTGTCCTTAAACCGGGGTATGCCTGTATATGCATCTGTAGACGTCTCTGTAGGTAACTGGTGGTCTGCACGGCTCGGCCATCTTTGCCCAAAGTGCAGGGTTCATGAGGCCAGAGTCCAGCAGCATAATGTAAGGATTTTAGTGACCAAACTCCTTCTGTATAATGGATTCGCAGATACAGAGGGGATGTCCTGGTGTTCATCTGTATCAAGGACACTTACATGCAGACTGCACACTCTGGTGTCCCTAGGTAGCAAGGACATTTACATGTGGTCCGTACGTAGACCAGGGGAGAGAGACAAACACGTCCCTTCCTTTTAAACCATTGCTACACTCAGGTGAGCTCGTTAGTAGCGCTGCCTTCCTCCAGAAAGGGATTAACTACTACCAATACCCAACAGCTCTCTCTGTTGGTAACAGGCTTGACCCTGTGACATACACATACGTAAAATACCAAAAGAAAGGGGGAGTGGTGTTATACCAAAATGGAGGAACTGAGGGGTCCAAATTCCTCTGAATCTAAAGGAGGAGTCACTAGGGTAAGCAGACAGTTTTTCCATTGAGGCAATGTGCCAGAATTTATTGTTCTTCAAGGTTGAAGAGAGGTTTGCTACCAATTCCTCGCAGTGGCACATCTGTAAGCATTTATAATTTGTAAAATTAGTTTTGATTCATTCCTGTTCAAATCTCCAGGAGGCTTCCTAAAATCATATACAGAGGATCTTGAGGAATGTTTACAACTAGAAAAGTATTGATTAAACAGAGCTCTGAATTCTACAATGGTTTAATCAGGGGGCATATATGTCAAATCGTACATGGTTGCTGCACTCGTGCCAATATATTAGAGAAGCACCCAAGAGAAATTAGTCAATTCTAGATGGAATTGGAGTTGCTTGGTAGTTTTTTTTTTTTTTTTGTAGATTTGGGAGAGCAAGGCCACTTCTGTAAAATATTGATTTATGAACACTAGGGTGTCCATTTTTGCAGACAAATGGCAACAAAGTTCTTATATAAATCTATATTTGTGATTTTGACAAGAAGAGTATACAGTATGTGAGCACGGTAGTATGACTGGATTTGTATTGTGCTTCTCAGTCGTAATTAGGTTCTTCTTTCCTCAATTTTGTGTAAAGCCGATTGTAGCACTGAGACGGCATTGCGGGTGTGCTTATAGCAACACACAGCTTGCTTGGTTGTAATGTAGGAACTAAATCTGGACTAAATCATACAACCAGCTTCCATTTGTCTGTAGCATCTTTGCTGCAAATACTTCCTAAAATTTGACTAGACCACATTTACACATTGCTTCAAACATTCATATTTCTTTCTTTTTCATTGCAGTCTCCATATTGAATGGAGAAGGCATGCTGCTTTATTCTGGCGATAAAGCTGATGAGCTTTCATTCCTCTTTAGGCAGCCTGAATGACCACCATCACCGAGCATTTGCACAGATAATGTTCTCTCTCCAACCTTCCTTGGATAAGAGCTCTTTGATGTTTTAGAATGCTTCTCTTCTATCTTTCAGAGTCTGCCCTGATCTGAGAAAGTTCTAATTGAAGACATAGAGAATTTCTCTTTTAATGCAGAAAAGCGCCCTCTGCTTCTTACAGTGCCAACTGCACTTCCAACTTTTCTTGCTCAATCTGGTTCTTCACCTTTTTTCTTCTTCATAAAGCTTCTCCTTTCCTTCACTGACTTGGTCAGTCAAGTATGAAACCTCTATGACAGGTTTCTGTTCTCTCTTTTGACAGTCTCCATAATATTCAGGACCTCAGGATTCAGCCATCCTTCAATTTACACACCTCTGTGTTGAGAGTGTGAAGCTCCTACTGAGAGGGTTCCAGATCAGTCCTGAGACTGCAAACCTCTTTTTGAAAGACTTCAAGCTCTATACCGAGACTGTGAATCTCTTTGTGAGAGACTACCAGGTCTGCACTGAGACCGCAAAACTCCTTTTGAGAGATCCCCAGCTCTGTGCAGAGATTATGCGTCTTCTTCTGAGAGAGTTCCAAGCTCTTATACTGAGACTTAGGGCCTTCTTCCTAGCCTCCTCATACCCCTGCTTCACATCAGCAATAATTTCGTCAGAGCATGGAGGTAATAATAGCATTCATTGTCTTTAACTCAGTCAAGCGGTTAGTGTACAAAATAAAGGAAATTGAACTCTGTAAACATATATTTGCACCTGGATTGAAAACTGGTTGAAGGATAGGCAATAGAGTTGTCATAAATTGAACCTTTTCATGTTGGGTTAAAGATGTAAGTGGAGTTCTTTAATGATCAGTACTGAGACCCCTCATTTTTATCTTGTTTATTAATGACCTTAAGGTTGGCATAGAGAGCAAAGTGTCCATCTTTGCTGATGATATTAATTTGTTTAAGGTAATAGAATCAGAGCAGGGTGTCATTTCTCTCCAGAAGTATATGGATGGAGTGCAAACTCTTACAGGTAAATGACAGATGAGGTTTAATACAGATAAAGGTAAGGTTATACATTTGGGAAACAAGAATAATCAGGTGACACAAATTAAATGGGGCAAAATTAGGTCAATCCTTGATGGAGAATGATTTAGAAGTGCTTGTAAACAGTAGACTAAGCAATATTGCCCAATGTCATGCAGTAGCTGCAAAAGCAAATAAGATCTTATCTTGCATTAAACAAGGAATTATGGTAGGGAAGTAAGCATAATGATGCCACTATATAAAGCATTAGTAAGACCACACATAAATATGGAGTACAGTTGTGGACACCACTCCATAGAAAATACATTATGGGGCTAGAAAAAGTGCAGAGAAGAGCCACCGAATTAATAAAGGGGATGGAAATTTGACTTATGAAGAGAGACTAGCAAACTTTGATTTGTTAGCATTAGAAAAGAGGCATCTAAGAGGGGATATGATAACTATATACAAATATTTTCAGGATCAAGATAAGGAGCTTTCGAAATAACTATTCATTCCAAGGGAAGTAAAAATGACAGTGTAAGTGCGTCTGCAAGGGCCAAGGTCAGTGCATATGGGATGTATGGTATCAGTCACAGAGCTACCATGTGCTTCATTAAAGAGGTGTGTTTTAAGATGGGTCTTAAAGATGGATTAAGATGGTGCTAGTTGGATACTGAGGAGAAGGACATTCCAGAGGTGTGGGGCAGTGAGAGAGGAAAGGTTTTAGGTGGGAAAGGACATCAAATACAAAAGATGCAGACAGAAGACGCAATTGAGCAGAACGCAAGAGTCGATCAGGTGTGTAGCGAGAAATTAGGGCGGAGATGTAAGGAGGGGCAGAAGAGTGTAAAGCTTTAAAAGAGAAGAGGATATTTTTTAAGTGATACAGGATTTAATAGGAAGCCAGGAGAGGAGTTTCAGCAGAAGAGATGCTGAGATTGATTTAGGAGAGAGTAAAGTGATTCTAGCAGCAGCATTAAGGATAGATTGTAGGGGAGACAGGTGAGAGGCAGGAAGACCAGAAAGCAGAAGGTTTCAATAGTTGCGACGGGGGAGAATGAGGGCCTGTTTTAGAGTTTTAGCTGTAGAGCGACAGAGGAAAGGGCGTATCTTTGCAATATTGTGGAGGGAAAAAACGACAGGTTTTAGCTACATTTTGAATGTACTGGATGTAAACAGGAATCATAATAAGACAATTAGTCAAAAAGTAGACTTTTACTGAAAAATAGGCATACGGACTGTGTCATGATCGGGGTATGAGGGTTTAATGGGGTCTGTGTATATGTTGATCTGCATCCCCCTGCTTCAGCAGAATGGCCCCAGGTCTTAGATTTATTTCCCCAGAAGTCTGTGTAATATTCCTATATGTGTATAAATCATGTCGGGAGGGAAAGGGTTAACCATATTGTGTATATGTGGATCTGCATTTCCCTGCTTCAGCAGAATTAATTGCTATGTTATATATTAACATGGAGGGAGGGGGAGAATTGTATTGTATCCCTGACAATGGGTAAAGTGTAAAAAATTATAACGAAAAGTTCCTCTGCAGGGAGAAAGCCCTGTATGAGTGAAATGCGTTAGAGCGCACAGGGGACCTATTTACCTCTTTTATTCCACTTTTTTGCTTATGGATTAAATAAAGGCTTTTTTTGTACAGTACAGTCCAGTCGCCATACTTTTTGCATGCAGTGCTCGCTGTTTCTTTCTCCCTGCAGAAGAACTTTTCGTTACTCACTTGCACAGTCTGGAGCACGCCAATCCGGATGAAATACTACATTGAGTAAGTGACTTTTCAGTTTTTCAACCTCCTAGGGAAATAGCCATCAATGCGGGGTTTTCATATATAGGGGTCCGCTGTTGTCGAGAGACCAGCTCTGGTCAACCCTTTCTCCCACCGCTATGCTAATCCCTCCAATAGGGGGGAAGCAAGGTTGATATTAGCACTTAATTAACTCTTTGTTATCCGGAGTGATTTGCATCAAGTATATGGACTTTACATTGTTGGATTACTCTGCAGCACATATTGTGATTTGGGGGGGGGGGCTCATCCTCCCCAATTGTTTTCTACTGTAAAAAATGATAACTTTGGCTTTATATATGCTAGAAGGGGGAAATTTGGATATGTTGTACCCTACCAAGAACATGTGTCGCCTACCTATTGTTAATCTGATTTAATATATGAGAAATATAGTTATGAGATTGCTGTTTTTACTATAACTTTGGACATAGGACAAAAAGCTTGCCAGATGACAGCTTTGATGTGTAATTGTACAATCAAAGGAGGATACTTGAAAGGCATTGTGAGGTACTTTACTCCTCGGTCCCCTGTGGAGGTGAGAAAATACCTGGACATCAATGGAGGTGACTCGCCTCATTGTATATGCAGCCAGCTCTCACAGATGGACACTAACCATTGTGACCTGTTAAAAGTAACACCCTACATGAAAGTCCGCTGCCCAATAAGCATTTTTGCTAGCCAGAACGGCACCCAGGCCTGTGGCCATATTTTTTTTTATAAATGAGCTGGCCAAATAGGAACAGGGGAGGGGTGTATTAATAAGGGGCTGGGTTAACCCTGCTTCTCACGTTACCTGTCAACCTGTGATTGGGACAAGGTAATTGTTCACCAATAACTGAACTGCTATGTTATGAATGGGGGCCTGCATCTATATAGTTGCTTGCACCCCTTATTCCTGTGCTTGTCGTGATTGTAACAACTTAATGAGCTGCTATTGGACTGAATACCTCATTATCCAACCCAAGTAAGTGTAAATATTTCCGTAATGTTATTTGCTTGATGTATTGTCTGTTCTGCTCATAGGAAATAAACTCATTCAGTTTACTATATCCTAATCTTGTTCAATCTGGCCCGGTTATTAGATATATTGTCTGTTCTCTCGTGACAGACTGTAACCAGCCAAGCGACTGACATTGGGATCACAGTGGGGATTCCCTGCTACACTTCCATGTTTTGGTTTGACTAGCAGAGACTTTTGTTCAAGTACCCCACCTTTGACTGATAATACTGGAGTAAGGGAATTACAATTTTTTCTGTGGGAGTGGGCCTGAAGATGGTGTTTATCCCCTGAAACATTGCCCCTTATTTAGTTTGCTATTGTTATATTTTTTTCCTCCGATATCCCCCACTTTTTTTTTAACTCTTTTTAACTTATTGCCTAATTATTTTTCTTGTTTCGTTAGAGTGCTGGAACTTCCATGTTTCAGCGTATTACACTTTTTCACAATTGTTACAGTTAATATCATATTCACTAAGGTAGTGAATATTATATTATTTTATATTTCTATTTGGGTGTATCATAGTACTGCCAACAGTAATGTAGAAGGGGGCAGTAGGGCCAGGCTTGGGAGGAAGTATAAAGAGTTCTGTTTTTGGCATGTTAAGCTTGATTCGGCGGTCGGATGATATAGTGGACAGACATTCAGAGACTTTGCTCTGTACAGCAGGTAAAAGGTTAGGGGTTGAATTGTAAATATGTGTGTCCTCAGCATAGAGGTGATATTTGAACCCAAGAGACATGATAATGTCACTGAGAGAGAGTGTGTAAAGATAAAAGAGGTCCCAGGACAGACCCATGGGGTACATCAATGGAGAGATCGACAGAGGAGGAGGAGATAGCAAACGAGAAACTGAAAGTATGATGGGCAAGGTAAGATAAAATCCAGGATAGAGCTCCATTATGGATACCATGAGTATGGAGAATGTACATGGGAAGAGGGTGGTCCTCAGTATCAAAAGCTGCAGAGAGGTCAAGTAATATGAGCAGAGTGTAATTCTGTGTAATTTTGCAAATTGGAAGAGGGAGAGTGAGAGATCCCTATAATAAGCCTAAGGCACCAACCTAATGACTATAATGGTGTCAGACCCAACAGAACTAGAACTGACAAACACTTCTTTTCTAGGCCACTTATACGGAACAAGGAGAGGATAGGTGGTAAGAAAATGGAGCAAGCAAGAGAAAACAAGGCATTCAGGGACTTTAGAGACAAAAGGCAAGAAGGAGACAGGGTGGTAACATGGGAAGGATGTTGATCCAGGGAGAAATCTGATCGCCATTACTTGTAGTCAGGAAGGAATTTATTGTTCACCCTATGAGATATCATTAGATGATATTTCACTGAGGTCTTTTGTTTTCCTTCCTCTGGATCAATATAATGTAAATACAAATATAGGATAATGTATCTGTCATCTAAATTTAGCATAGGTTTAACTTGATGGACATATGTCTTTTCAACCTCAATCTACTATGTAACTATGTAACTATCTAATAATCAAATTCAGTGTATTAGCTGAAATGTTGGCATTTAACTTTAAATCTGTATTAAGGAGTGATATGATCCTATAACTAGGTCGCTATAGAGGGTCCTTGCTTTCTCTTGGGATAACAGTTATTCTTGCACATAACATTATTTTAAGAGGTGGGAGACCAGAAAGGATTTCATTTCATTTAAGATGGGGGTGAAGTATTCAAAAACATTTCTTATAATATACATTAGAAAATCAATCCAGATCCAGACATTTTTAAGTATTTTAATTGCAGCAAGAATTTTGAGAGAATCAATTGGTATTTCAAGAGAGCCTGTGTCTATTGGGTCAAGTTTGGGAAGTTAGCATTTAGCTAAACAGTTATAGATTCTTTGAAGCTTCTTATTTTTAGTGGATTCACTTTCATATTTTTTTTTTCTAGGAGGAGAGAGCTATGATTTGCCTCTGATTACTGAATTATGAGCCTCCCAGGGGTTTAAGGAAGACACATCTGGGGAAGCATTCAACTCAAAATATTGATTGAGATCATCAGTCACAATTTTAATTGTGTGCAGATTTATCAGTAAAGATGAAGGGATGACGTTCTGGTTTTATATTTTATTGTAAGGCCATCTAGTTTAGTCCTAATTGTGGAGTGGTTGGACCAGGCAGAGGGGACTATGAAGGCAGAAGAGATATTCTCACATTATTGTGAGTAAATAAAAATATAATCAATTAGAGAGTAACTATTGTGTAGATGGGAGTCAAAGGTGAAATCTTTAGTGTTGGGACTAAGTACTCTCCAAAAATGAATCAAGTTTAATTTTTGTTAGAAAGAGATGAGACCTCTAGATGTGGGGGTCTTATTTAGAGATGTGAGAGGACTAGATAATTTATTTAGTTTTGGGTCAAGGGTTTTGTTAAAATCAGTAGCCATGATCATGAAACCTTGTTCTACACATTCAACTAGACCTGATAGCTCTTTAAAGAATGACTCCTGATTTTCGTTCGGAGCGTAAATATTTACTATGGTGAGGTAAACAGAGTCTATACAACCTGAAACATTCAGAAATCTGACCAAATAGTCAGCTCTAACTTTATCTACTTTAAAGTTTAGATTTTAATGAAAGAGTGACTACACCATTTTGACCATTAGGGGAGGGTGATTGAAAATCAGTGGAAAGTTTTATCTTTATAACAATGCCTGATTTCTTTTAAATAGGTTTCTTCGAATAATATTTTTATCACCTTTTAACCTACAAACTTCAGATAAGGCTACTCGCCTCTTTTTGGAAGGCCTTTTTCTGTTCTTGTCTTCTCTTAGACCAGTTGTCTTGTATATTACAATAACGTATTCATTAACGGAATTCCGTCACCGAGACAAGACTTCAGAGACATCATGGCCTCATGAAACACTAAAGGCATTTCAAAAGGCACCTACCTTATCAAATTATCATAGCATTGAGTGTTCCATTGAGAGCCGTCTGTCTCCCCGGTCCATGTGTCTGAGATTTTGGAATCCCATCCTTGTCGCAAAAACTGTCGTTGTTTGCAAGCTCACATACACGGGATCGTAGATAATGAGTAGTTTATTGCCTGTACAGCACAGAGTATGATCATACACACACAAGTCAATGATACTCTCTGCCAAGAGAGTGTCCAAGCAGGTTTTTTTATACATTTTTGATTCCCATTGTTAAAATAGGTTACTAGCAGAATATAATAACCACTCTTTAATTCTTAAACCAATCATCTTACAGATCATTAAAACCTGGTTAAAACTGATTAAAACAGCTCTCTAGGAATCAGGTACTTCTTGATACCAGGTATGTGGGCGTTACTTCAGGCACAGTCGTAAATTTACTGTGAGAGAATCTCATTCACACCACACACACACATTTTTACACACAACTGGACACTAAAAACAGAACAGAACAGACAAAATGCAAACAGAACCTTCAATTATTCTCCAGAGACCCCCCAGTCCATTTCAGTAATATATCATCCATTTCAACAGTATATACATTTCAGCAATATTATTTCATCACTTTCCTTTCTAGACAAAAGTTTAAAGTGGTCACCAGCAAGAACTGAGGGAGGGATAACCTCTAGTCCCATAATTTTGAATCCCTCCGTTTTTTTTATTGTGAACTGATAAAAAATGTTTGGATACAAAATGATTGGTGACCCCATTGATTATATTCCTTCTGTGTTCTAGAAATCATGTACTCAAAGGCAGAGTCGTCCGGCCCACATAGTGAAGGCCACAACTACAGCTCAATAAGTACACGACAAATGTGGTGAGGCAGTTTATAAATCCATTAACTTTAAACGATTCATTGTTTGGAGAAGAAGCACAACATTCCTTTTTACAATCCATAAATGTGCATGTAATGCATCTGCCTCTACCACACTTGTAATTCCCTACTGGTTTAAAAATGAATGATGAATTTAAATCTGATCTAAGTTTAGTCGGTGCTAATATATTTTTTGAACTATTTGCCTTTCTGTAGACAATAGATGGAATATCCTCAAGATTACGCTCTAAAACCTGATCACCCTTTAGTATGATCCAATGTTTTTTCATAATAGCCTCCAGTGACCTGGAGGATTGGCTGTATATTGTGGAAAAGACCGCCTGACCATTCAAAAAATCCTGATTCTTTTTAGGACAGTTAATCTGTCTGTCCTTTCACACCCGAAGTAGTTCAGCCCTGTCAGACCTAGCAGCTCTAAGATGCATCATATCCATTGGAGAGGAATTTCTCCTTGAGCAGATTCGACTGCACAACAAAATCCAGTTCAGCAGAGTAGTTACGTCGTACTCTGCTGAATGGAAAGTTTGTTAGCCATTTTGGATGGTGACAACAGTCAGCATGAATAAAGCTGTTCGTAGCCACCTCTTTGATATGTATATCTGTCTACATATTGCAGTCTGAATCTACTTTCAGTAAAAGATTTTTTTTTAAAAAGCTATCTCACCGGGAACAACCACATACGTGAACACCAAACCAAATGTGTTAGCGTTAAATAGTGCAAATAAATCCATTATTTTCCCAAATTGTGAATCCCAAATAATAAGAATATCATCTATGAAACGGCCATAGTACACCAGGCCCGCTACCAGTGGGTTATTGGTCCAGACTGAACTTTCCTCCCAAAGACCTATGAATAAATTGGCATAACTGGTAGCGAACCTGGGGCCCATGGCCGTTCCACAGATTTTTAGGTAAAACTGTGACTGGAACAAAAAATAATTATGTGTGAGAATGAATTCGATAAGCGATAAAATAATGTACTCTGCATATGAGCCATATTAATATCGCCCTCAAGATAGTGTTGTACTGCCGACAGACCAATGGGCAATACATGTGTAAAGTGACTGTCCCAAGTTGCCCATTTGTAAGAGGGCCTCCACTTAATACTTGAGATGGAGTCGATGACGTGCAAAGTGTCCCTAATATGTGATCTGAGATCTTTAACATAGGTCTGTAGAAAAAAAAATCAACATATCGTTACAGATTGGATGTCATCGACTCCATCCCAGAGATTATGGGCCTGCCAGAAGGATTCACCAAACTCTTGTGCACTTTAGGCAAGTGGTAGAATATGGGAATCCTAGGAAAAGAGATGAATAAATAATTAGACTCATTCTCAGTTATTAAACACCTCTATTGTGCAATAACCAAAAGAGAATGTAAGGTGGCTTGGTATTCCTAAGTGGGATCCCGTGGAAGCTTAACGTAAGATGCTGTGTCTGACAATAGGTGATCTGCCTCTTGAATGTACACTATTCTCTCTTGCAGGACAATTCCACCACCTTTATCAGCTTGTCTAATGAACAAATTATCATTCTTTTTAAGTTCAAGGAGTGCTCTCGTCTCACCCTTAGACAAGTTAAACCTGTAAAGTCCAGACTTCTGGTCTCTACATATTATTTGTAAATATTTGTTAACTAAAGAATCAAAGGTATCTATACAATTGCCTTTTGATTGGTAGGGAAATAAATATGATTGTGGTTTAAAAGGAGTTTGAGCGATCGGACATACATCCCCACCAAATGCAGCCACAATATTGGTCTCATCAATGTTAGCTAATTGGGTGTCATCCATAAAGCTAGACTCTGAATTAGACTCCACTCATATGGAGGTTAAAGTGTCCAAATGGGCACTATCACCAGCAGAAAAAATAGGTATAGTACTATGAGAGTCATTCCTATTTTTTAAAATAATGTGTCTTTTAAGTTTTAATTTACGGACAAATCGGTTTAAATCCACAAAGACTTTGAAGGGATTAGATTGAGCAGTCGGTCAATAAAATAACCCCTTATTCAAAAGGCTGATCTGATCATCCTACAGTATATGGGAATATACATTGAAAGGGGGTTCACAAAGTCTCTGTTCCTGCTCTAATCTACATCTCTTCTCCTCTTGTACCTTCTTTCCTGCTCTGCCTCCTCGTCTGTGTGTCCTCCCTTCTTTTTCTTTTTTTGATGGTGTGCAGGGAAAGAGAATGAATGACCTCTCCCAGGATGGAGCTGAGTGATGCTCCATTGTTTACTGATTTAAACTGGAAAAATGTCCAGTTTTTTAGAGGGATTTTTAGATCTCGTCTCATAACGATCTGGGGAGAAAGAGGGTCTATCAGCCTGCTCTAATTGAGGGTCAGTAGAGGTACTGGCCCTTTCATTATCAAGGCAAGCAAATCGATTCATCAATGCAGGTTTAGTAACATTGTCATTAGTTGCCACAGTTTGTTTATGCTGCGATTCAATTTTTTTACACTTAGCCCCCAAAAAATGAGTCTCTTTATAGGAATTAAAAGGTGTTCTAGGAGGATTGGATCTATGGACAGGCTATGAATCCACTCTGTTCATAGAATAGTCCTCTTTATCTCTCTCCATTTTGTGGTTCTTCCTGCTAACCAAATCTGTTTCAAATTAAACAACCTTAAGATTAATATCATCATCAAATTTAGAAAAACCTTCAAGATCCTTACCTTCTGCTAGAGCGACCTGTATGGTTTCTATTTTTGCCTCTATCTTCTTTATCTTACTTTCTCTATATATAAATACATATCAAAAGAAAAAGAAATATGTGGACTGCGCCTATGGGGTAAAACAAGGATGGCACCTCAGTAAATGAATAAAAAATACTAATAATTAAAAAATAGCCTAAACTCTAATTACTATAAAAGAAAACTGTCTAATATTATGCAATGGCTAATAAAATAAATAAAAAATAATATATATATATATTCTAACAATAATACATGACCTTGAAATAAATTAAACAATACAATCTAATGACTAATAGAAGGCAATCATGTCATGAGAGAGATAAAGTCAAAAAGTCTGTATATTGAATCAAATTAATTCCATATAATGACCAAAAAATCTTTTGTATACAACTCTTGGATACTGGCAGCCTCTCTTCTGGGGTCAACAACCTCCCGGTGTGTGTCTAGCAGAAAAAAAGAGAAAAGCGCCCGATCCTCGTGTGTTACCAAAGTAAACAGGTTTAATAAAAACGAACTCAGACAAATGCAAACTCACAATTTTGCCAAAGCATAAAAGCATGGTATGAGTAAAATCTCATGTGCTAACAAGGAGGGGATGCTGCCGTCCTTCTGTTCCATTGTGTAATACGATTATCCAGGAGTTCACTACCGGTGTAACCGCATTAGGTTCCTCCAGCTACACGAATGGGTAGATGACAGGCTCCCCGTGTAGTGAGTTCCTAGTACTCAGAGACAATTCCAGCCAGTACTCTGCACGAACTCCTCCTACGTCAACCCGATGGCTCTCTGTCAGCCACCGTAGTTAGATCACACCACGTGACCCTATGCGTTTCTTCCGTAAACCGGATTTCATCAGGGGATGGATATATATATAACAAATGCACTCAATAAATGAACTCGCCCACTAGCCTGGGGCGAGTGCATTTTGCCCGCTGTCAAGTGCTTACCTGCGGTGTCTCCCAGCATTCTCCATCTTCTCCCCTGCAACTTTGACGGTTTCCCCTGAAGCTCCTGTTAAAATGGCTGCACGTCCTCAAATGACGCCATGTTGCCATGACAACAGGACGCTACGTGACGTCCCAACATCACGCGGAGTCGCATTGCCATGGAAACTTGATGCTGCGTGATGTCGTAATGTCACGTAGCATCTCGTTGTCATGGCAACGCGGCGTCATTTGATGCCGTGTGGCCATTTTTAAAGGAGCTGAAGGGGAAACAGTCAAAATTGTAGGGGAGAAGATGGAGAATTGTAGGGGAGAAGATGGAGAATGCCTGGAGACGCCACCCCACAGCATTTAAGACTCGTGAGCAGGTGCGTGAGGGAGTTTTTTGGGGGGGTCAAGTGACTTTTTGGGATGGGCGTGTGGGTTTTTTAAGACTTTGTCGAGACCCGTATATATATATATATCTGTACCGTGCTAGCCGAGCTTAATAATCAAAAATGAATAGACGATACCGTTCTGTGGCTAACGAAATGCTTATGTTGTGCGAGCTTTCGAGATACACTGATCTCAAGCACAGATAACATTCCAAGAGACACTGTTTTTAAGTAAAACCCATGCTTGCTTTATTCATTGTAACATCGCAGGAAGAAGAGATCAGTGTATCTCGAAAGCTCGCACAAATAAAAGCATTTCGTTAGCAACAGAACGGTATCGTCTATTCATTTTTATTTTATATATATATATATATATATATATATTTAAAAAAAAAAAAAAAAGACACACATATACGCAAAAAATATTCTAAAGGCACAGAGGATATAATGACCCCTGCGCACAACTGTCTCCTTTCCACCCCTTTCACTTCTACTGAAAGTGGATCTGTATTTCTGTGAGCCTGTGGGAGGGAATCTTGATTTTGAGATTAGTTCCGGGGACAAAGGGGATTGGGATGATTTCTCTAGTGAGTCTTCTGAGTCTGATTGGGAATCGTCCTTAGGGATAGTGCCTTTAGCCAGGGTATTTCCTAGAAGGGCCCCTCCTAATTCCTCCGCTGTAAGTAATGAAGTAGTTGCTTATTATATGAATAAATGGAAGGTAAACAGGTTAATTTATATTGATAGAGTTGAGATTGTATCAGAAGGACGACCCAAGAAAGTATTTTCTGTAATGGCATCAGACGCTGCTGGAGCCTTAGTCAGCAAGCTAGACCCTAATCACTATTATTGAGTAGGTTCGTCCTGGTAGGAGGAACACAAGTTATATCTAGACTACTAGTGAGTTGTTTCTTCCACATAAAATGTTTCGGTCTAGTAGTCAATTGATGTATATTGTTTACATACCGCTGTAATGTACTATGGTCACGAGAAATGTTATCATGTATATCGAATGTGATAATCAATTATGTGAAATGTTATACTGTTATTTTCAGGTTACCTTCAAGGATGGTATCCGAAAATTTAGACCCAAGCGTGAACATTGGGATTCCACCAGAGGGAGAGTGTAGCCATGCCATCTGTGGCGACTAGTTTGCTTCCCTCCTGGCAGTAAGCCCTGGTGTAAGCAGGCCTTGCTAGTAGTTGATATGGGGTTTACCTCCTCCTTGGTGCTGCACTTGAGTGACAGAGGGAGGCAGTGACATCAAGCCTGGGCATAACCAATCATGAGTCATACCTGATGCCCTCCTCCTGGCTGTACTTAAGGGCAGGTACCGCCCAAATTTAGAAGTGCCTTTCCCCACTTGAGGAAGGCAGGTCACACATTAGAGAGGCTGATTATTGGGCCTTCTCTAGTCATCTTCCCTCTGGGGGAATGTGAGTGTGGACCATACCTCTGCCTCTGATAGGGAGGTAGGGAAGAACTAGGATGGCTGCGGGTGCCCTTGGCCTGTAGTGACGGTCCAGGGACCATCCTTCAGTGGTAGCTGAGGAGTACTGCATCGGGCAGAAGCCTGCCGTGGTTCCTGTACTGTACAGAAGAGATAATAAACCATTCCTGTTGTTATACGTCCTGCCTGGTGTGTGACCTTATTGGGGGGAGAGGTAATAGTTCTACCGTGTGAGATCACCTTCAGTTCCTGGGGCCTATGGCAGATGGAGGCGCTGCACTGCTATAGATATATGTAGGGTATGAACCCTAGAAGCCTTGTTCTGTGTCCCCACTACCACCGGCGGACAAGTCAGTCCTCCTGTTACCAGCAGGTATCATGCACCCCACGATCCGTAATGGCCAAATCCCCCACCGGGTGGGGGAAACACCATTATATGTTGTTTTGTTCTCTTTCCCTATCCCTTGTCCCCTTGTCCCCTTCCCTCCCACCTCTCTATTATGTGTACAGTATGTTTACGTTAGGACTCTGTCCTTTTATGTATCAGCATATTGATTTTTGATATTGTGTTATTTGTGCTATGCACTGGTTTGCTATATAAAAGTTTTTTTTGGGCATATCCACATCTCTTCTATTCATTTTGAATGCTGGGAAACCCTTTGGGATGTTTCACTCACTGTTTGATGATATTTTTGCTGAAATTTCACAAAATTGCCAAATCTAAGACTAATATGACTAAACCCTTTGAGGCTTGGCAAAATGTTTTGCAAGGAAGCAAAATTGTAAATGTGACTGCATTTTGGATATTTCCACACATCTCTAAATATAACTACAGATTATTTGTCTCCAGTTAGCATGAGTGGGGAAACTCCATTACATTTGTTACAAGTGATTATTAAGTTTGTTACTTGCATCCCTTGTTACCTGTCTGCCTCTGCACTCAGGAGGATATAATTAGAGATGGAGATATTGTACATAAAAAAATCATATATGTGGGTTATGGGTTCTGTCCCTGTGTGGCAGGCCTGCACAACTCCAGTCCTCGAGGGCTACAAACAGGCCAGGTTTTCAGGATATCCCTACTTCAGCACAGCTGTCTCAATTAGTAGCTCAGTATGATCATCCAGATTGCAGAATTGAAAGGATATATTTTTGTAAATGTATTTATTTTACCCTTTGCACCTTCTGTAGGATGCATACAAATTTTTTATTATATTTTTTGAATATATAATACATGTCATAAACATGCAGACCATTAAAATAGTGACTGATTTGTGTTTTCAACCTTTTATTTCATGGAAAATATAGACCATAAGTAGGAGTATGGTGCCTATAAAATATAACAAGTACTACATCTCTTCTTGAAAAGATTTTAATTGGTTCCAAAGGTCAAATTACTTTGCAAAATGAACTATGGCAATTTAGCTGGGTTTCAGTTTCACTCGTTAGAGCCATTATCAGGCCGGGTCAATTTATTGAGGCAGTTCTGGTATCTATAAACTAGGTCAACATCCGTTTGGAGATAGACATTCACCTTATGATAACAAAGGAAAACAACCCATATAATAAAATGAAGAACAATGTCTTCTTATTGAGTCCAGAAAGTTTCATTGACAGAACTAAAAAAGAAATAGATGAAGGCTGGATTTTAACAATGTCACTATTAAGTGTATAAATATATAACTCTGTGGGTTTGGGTTTTCGAGCTCGTCAAGTCTGTATTTCTACTTTTAGATTGTTTGGAGGTATGCGCCCCCTCCTCTTACCTTGAGCTCACTCATCCCAGCCCCATTTAATTAGCAGGTCCAAGTACACACATGTAATCACAGTAGTCATTAAGAGATGTCTTGAACCAGGTAGGAAGGTAGAAATATATTTTTCTGTATCCCTAAGGCCTGGGACATAGAGGAGCAAACAGCGCTGAGCCTGCTCAGCCTGCTCTGCCTCGCCTGCTCCAAAATGGGGCTTTTCCCTGTCCTTGCAGGTGAGGCAGTGAGCGCGCTCTGGGGGCGGGAGCGGGGCGGGGGCAGGGGCGGAGCGGAGGCTTGCCAGGAGGCGGGGATATAGAGAAAAAGAGGGGGAGCACAGGTTGAAGACTTTGGGAAATATATGGTATCTTATTAGATATTTGTGGTTGTGTTTGAAAAGGTATATAAAATCACTTACACGGCCTTGTGTAAATGCTCTCACAGCAAGGTTTACTTTTCTTTGTGTTCCCTTGGTTGATTTCCTTCTTCTTTTCAGGGCTTGGTTTCCTCATAGATTTCTTCAACAGTCTTCGGCTTGCAGTGAGGATGTCTCCCTCGGAGTGAACAGATTGAAAGACAGTTGTTTAGAGGGGGATACAGCCAGTATTTAAATAATCCAAAACTTTTTACTCCAAACAAATATAAATATATATAAAGGCAGTAAATACTGCCAGTACTCACACGGGCAAGTGTGAGTACAATCCTAGGGGAAGGTATCTTTATATCCGAAATGATCTTCACAAGTGGTAATCTATAGGTGTGATTTGGGTCCTGTGTGTAATAATAGATGTAAATCAAATGTTACTCACACGGCCTTGTGTGAGTAGGTACACAACAAGGTATCTTTAACTTGAATTTTTTCTTTTATTCAGGTTCCTGATCTTCTTCCTGGTCTTCTTCTATGGTGTTCAACTCCCAGTTTAGGAAATCCCCCTCGGTGTGAACAAATTTAAGAACAAATGTTAGTAGGAAAATATCAACATAATTCTGTGGTGACCCACTAGCGAACCCAAGAAGATATATAAAAGCAGATATACAAAAGCAGATATATAAAAGCAGCAAATGCTGCAAGCACTCACACGGGCAAGTGTGAGTGCAGTCCTAGGGGAAGGTATCTTTTTTTTTTTTCCTCCCTCTTTTTTTCTCTCTTTCTCTCTGCAGGTGTGTTTACACCTGCTGCCTTATAAGGGTAATGATGGTCTAATATATAGGGATCTATAGAACTAAAAATACAAATAATACTCACACGGCCTTGTGTGAGTAAATGCACATCATGGTGTCTTTAAATCCTTTGCAGTACTGTTAAGGTAAAATTCCAAGTGGATAAGTGTATAAAGATGATCCCTCCTTGGTGTGAATATAAAATGGAGCAATGTCACGATACTAATGGGCTACAATGAATTTTATTTCCAAAAGCTCTAAAAACAACACATGTATAAAACAATAGAAAAAATGCATAAAAAGAAATGCATAAAAAGAAATGCATAAAAAGAGAAAGCAGCCCGTCAGTAGGAAATTGCTCGTGGATCTCGTGGAGCTCAGCTAACTTGCTCCGCGTCCGGATATAGTGCTGCCCCTTCTCTGATCCACTCCTTGACGGTGGCTGTGCTGGATTAAAATTGCTTAATGATGAGAGCAACGCGTTTCGACCCTTTCTGGCAATATCCCCAATGGCCAATTTAGGAGGATTAAGAGGAATTGCTCTGACATAGAGGTTTTTAAAGAACAGGCAAACACACTACAAAATAGCTTTCTGCAAAGAGGTTATGAACCACAGTTGTTAAATGAAGCAGTTGACCAGATTAGTCTGATCCCAAGGGAGACTCTGCTAAAACCAACTATCAAAAAAACTGATAACACCTTCTCTACAGCTTTCATTACAACCTACAGCTCGGACGCTGCTAAAGTTAAAAAGATAGTACAGAAACACTGGCATGTTGTCCAAATAGACCCAATTTTAAAGGGACACATCCCGACAAACCCAAAAGGGATTTTTAGAAAGGCCCCTTGCATTAAAGCACAATTAGCACCAAGTACCTTCCGGAAAGAAGTAAAAGAAAACAGTCAAAACTGGTTACCCCCACCGATAGGTTTTTTTAATTGCATCAGTTGTAAGGCCTGTAAACATGTAATGAAAGGCGACAAGGATCCTATTGGGGTCAGAGCCATAGGACACGAAGACGAACCAGAGGGAACCTTTGTTTATAAGGTTGTAACATCCATTGACACATTTCCCCTGTTCTAGAACTACATCAGGGAGCGCCCGGGTTTTTTCTTGTTCCATATTGCCAGGAGGCGGGGCTAGTCCCCCGCTCCCATTGGATGGGAGCGGTCACGTGACCGCTCCTCCGCTTCCCGAGCGGCAAATTTCAAAACTGCCTGTCTCGGGAAAGTTTCTCAGCCTCCGCAAGCATAAGAGCGCATGCGGAGGGAGAAACTATAGCCGCGCTGATGGCAGATGCAGGGGCTTTGTGCATCTGCTCAGTGCGGCTCAGCCCGCCTCAGCGAGCTTAAAACCACCATGGGTCTCATGCAGTAAGCGCCGATAAGGCTTTTATCGACATTTTCCCACCAAAATTGCATTTGCGATTCAGTAAGCGCCGATAAGTGGCCAAAATCTGCATTTTTTCTTCCCGATAAAAATTTATCGGCAGGCGGGTGGCGATAACCCACTTATTGGCACTTTTCGACACTTTTTTAAATCGGCTGTATTCTAGTAGCCCCTATCAGCTTATCGGTGCTGATCTGCACTTTAAAATTGAGATTTCTACGGCAATTTGTCCCGCCAACTAAAGTTGGCAAGTTGGAGGGGAGAAGGATCGGCAAGGTTGCTGGGACGGCACTTAGAAAAAATAGCTCATCTCTAGATCAATGGAGTCAATGGAGCAGGGACTTATAACTTTATAGGAGTGTTTACGTGCTATTGCTCCAAATAAAAATGTGCTTGGCATTACAGTGTCGATGTTATTCACTTCATCGTGTCACTTCATCGAGGTCACATCATATGAAACATGTTACTTAAGTGTGCTTCAATTTATTATATGATGTAACAGATTTGACACATCTAACAGATCCAGCGTATAGTAATGTTGGTATACATTATAGAATGCTTTTAATGTGTAACACATGATCAAACGAAAATGTAGCTGTTATTTGTTATGTTTACATGTTGTTTGTGACCTCCCTCTTTTTATGACGTCTGCAATTCGACACTCAATAACATTGCATGTTTACATTGTACACGATGCATTATAATCAGTTCATGCAAAGTTATACACAGATCTATAATAGTACCTCATTTTTAGACGATTGAAACATAATCAATAGCATGTATCCTGATGGCATAAATTATGCATATGCACTTTATAATTAGTTCATGTGAACATGTGACAATAACATGCTAAATTATACATGTTGCAACATAGTTTTTCAACGTCAATGTCATGGTTTTTTCCTAATGAGATGACTGAGTGTTGCGTTCATAAGTGGTACATGCATTACACATTCCATAAATACTTGCGAATAAATGGTAGTACAAAGCTTAACGTAACATCATAGTCAAATATCATGATTGCCTGATGAACACACATAATTAATCCGTATAATTCGTACTGTATACCCGTTTGGAGTTCACAACTTGGATATGTTTATTTGACACCTTGCACTTCATCAAGTCACGTGACATTAAAGGAGGGCAATTACCTGGCATTGACAGCTACAGACCTGAAGATGATATGATTGTTCATGAGACGGAGGAGGATTCTATTGGAGGAGAGGATAGCTGAGGGACAGGATGTCAAAGGGCAAGGAAGGGACAGGGACAGGGATGCAGAGTGGAGAGGGAGAGGGAGAGGGCAAGGAGATGAGAGGAGAAGAGACAGGAGAGAAGTTGTGCCTCGTCCTCGTTTGTACAGGGAGAGAACCATGTTAGATGGGATGAGTGAGGAGGAGATCATAAGTCGGTATCGTTTGAGTTAAGCAGCAATCTTATCTCTTTTTGAAGAGATATGGGTAGATTTAGATTTTGTGACAGCCAGAGGTCGTGCAGTCCCTGGCCTTGTTAAAATGCTGTGCTCATTACATTATCTTGCTTCCGCTTCATTCCAGACAACTGTGGGCATAGTGGGCAGGGTCTCGCAATCTACATTCTCACAGGCGTTTACCCAGTTTTTATGTGCACTGAATAGACGCGCTAGGAATTATATTCATTTTCCTACAGAGCACACAGAGTGGCTGGAAGTGAGGAATGGCTTTTATACCATAGCCGGGATACCATGTGTGATGGGTGCAATAGATTGCACCCATGTTACCTTGATCCCACCTGGTCAGAGTGAGCATGCTTACCGCAATCGTAAGCACTACCATTCCCTGAATGTACAGTTGGGATGCAATGCCACGATGAAGATTATGCATGTGGTAGCCAGATTCCCTGGTTCCAGCCATGATTCCTCTATCCTGAGAAACTCATCAGTTTTCCATGCTTTTGAACAAGGCTATTTTGGACCTGGTTGGCTCGTGGGTGAGTACATATTATGAAGTATTAAGAAACCAGTAATGTGTATGTTGCAAATGTCGTAGTTAATGTTTACACATTCTATAATGTTATTGAATGTTTGTGCATGCTTCATTATAGGTGACTCAGGATACGCAATTAGGCCTTGGCTTTTGACACCGTTGGATAACCCTCAATCTGAAGTAGAGGAACGTTATAATGTAGCCCACATATCTACAAGTTTGGTCATCGAGCGGACATTTGGCCTGCTTAAAACATGCTTGCTGCATTTTGCACAATCTGGCACTCCGCCATAATTTAGAAAGCGACATACGTCAGGGCTTGGAAGAGGAGCATCCCGTACATTTAGCAGCTGACACTGAGCAAACAGCCTGTGGTGTGGAGACACGTCGTAATGTGATTAACACATATTTTTCATGTAAGCAACTACCTATATGTTCATAGTACTACATAGATGTATTAATTCATTTTAATGATAAATACATGTGTCCAAATACCATTCACTTAGGAAACAGATGAATATGGTTCTCCCACCTTTCTGTTCTCTGCTGTGTGGACAATTGCATGTGGCACCGGTATGTCATTCATCACCAGGTTATATTCTACTTCTTACCAATACAAGGTTTTGTGTGTACGTGAGGGAATAATGTGTACAAAATCTATATTTTCTGTACATTCTATTTTTGGTTATGCATAAACAATAAACCTACTATGTTGATAGCCAATAGCTAGTGCAATATGGTTACATACAAATGTTCATTTGGAGTGTGACATGTGTGTCACAATGATGTGTAGCCTATTGTGTATTTCAGATCACATTTGACGTTTTCTATATTTGGTTTAATATCACTTAGAAATGTGTCACTTCTGTGTGTTGCTTACCTTAATTAACATGTAATTACAATGATTTATATTCATTGATGTTTTATTTTTCAAGGTATATCACTCCAAGGACTGCTCATGGTATTTATTTGAATTCACATCTGTAATAAGATGTGCAAACCTCGATACAGGTATAGTTAGAGGATGTTTAAAGAGAACGTTATGAACAAGTTGTGACAATTGAAATATGTCCTTTCTGTATTGTGTCCGTGCGTTTATCTAAACTTTTTGGTTATTGTACAGTGTGTTGAAAAATCATTACCTACATTACATAACATGTCATTATTAAAATGTAACAACATCCATTCATGCACATGAGTGATGTTAACACTCAATGCATGTTTGTATGAAATTACCCAAATGTGGTAAACATTGTTATCATTGCAATGTATGTCTATATTTATTTTCTCACTTCATCTTCATGTTCATTAATACATTGTCACATGTGTATGTATAAGTGAAAGATGTGTGTTGATTTGACGTACATGTTACATTTGGCTAAATGTTAACACCATTCCAAAGTATAGTCCTTTGGATTCACAATTTTGGCTGAATTATTCAACACAATGAGAATGTTCCTAAGAAAATTTTTATTTCATTAACGTTACTTATTAATAATGATCATGATCCTTTATAACAACTGTCTACAACACTGACAACTATTGAAAAATGGCCAGCAGCCTGAGATATAACTCTGACACCCTAGGTCAGATACAGAGCAAAGAAAAAAGGTTATATCTGTGGCGCTAAGCCCCAAAATGAATAATGTAAAGAAATGTTATACAACCAGATGGTGGGTGGTGTCCACTTGGGTTCTCCTCATGACGACGATAATCATGTAAAAAATATAAAAACAAACATAGTGTAATACAATAACTAAAAAACATGCAGCAACACTGACATGGATACAACATTTTTTCTCATCGGCGTCACTTAGCTATGTATGTGTTTAACGTTTAATAATAACACTAAACTATAGTTAATTGTGTGAATGAAATGTACACACAAATGTTCATGGTTTAATGATCTGTACATAACATTCATTAGTTCATGCATGTTAGGTTAGCACTACAACCTAGGTGATAATATAACATTGACACGACAAAAAAGTTTCTATCACCTCCCTATTGTTATTGTGTACGTTCAGATACAATGTCTACGAGTTGTTATGTAGCATTTACATTCTTTGACAAGTCACACGTGAGATTATAATATGTAGTAGATTAATGTGTTTGCTGAGTGATAATGTTGGTTGCATATATCACATGACAATACATATAATGTTAGTAGAAATGAAAAAATTATCAATATAAGTTCTAACTTCAGTGCTTAGCAACATCATTATGATAATTAAGTGCATAGTAAATATTTGCACAATAGGATAAGATTAAGTAGTGATTCGTAATCTGCACACCAATCATTGCAAGCATTGTTACATATTTATTATAATTGTTGTTCGCTAGTCGTCACAATCATCTAATATAACGATTGGCCCATCTGAAATCATACATTGGTCCCATGTATTCATCCTCGACATCTGTGAAATACAGCAAACACAAGATGTTCAAAGATTGCACATTTATCTATGTTTCAGCATGACAACGCTTAACACATCTCTATATGATTGTGGATCTTCACGCAAAAGTAACGTATATGTTTAAACTGCAAGGATCAAACTAAAGATACAGAACAATGTCATGTTTCAAATGCCGGTGCTCGCATTACTACTAATATGTTTGTTCTGGTGCCTGCATACATAATAATGTGCGCGCACAACGTCTATTGCGTGTGCACGTCACGAATGTGTGGACTAAGTCTAAGCGCATGCGCAAAACGATGTGTACGCTGTGCTTTCAATACATGTCCCTCCATGGTGCTGCTAGCAGTACGCATATCATGGATGAAAGTTATGATATGGAAGCGAAACAAATTCACATCTACACACGTACATATGTAAACTTTCTATACTGACGTGTGCCCACGGCCAAAACGGACGATCAGCCAATGAGCATAAAAAAGACGTGTGATGTCATGCTAAGGCACCATGAAATGCACGCAAACACCCCTCCCACTGAATGAACATTGGCCTCCAGCCCTGTGCACGCACCGCCCCACCGACGCACGCGCATGATACACTGCACTGACCGTAACAATAAGCTACGGGCACAGCCAATACTGTTTCACGCGTGCACGTCGGTTGGGGGGGGCTTGCATCGGTAACCTTTTTAAGGACGCCTTGGGACATGACCACGTTCCCACGTCACATGTGGGCGACACATTGTTTTTATATGTTGAATGCTAAACAATGAGGTGTGTGTGTGTTACAGTTAGTGTAACATTTAGAAAAGATGGTTTAAAATCGATCATAATGAATGATTTAGGACTCCGTCACCAATGTGTACTCTTGGTTCGTCATGTAGTCTACTGTTATAGAAAATAATCTATTTGTGAACGCTCCATGTAAGGCTGTCTGCAATGTTACGCTGTATCCACTCATTTGGCAAATTTTGTATATTATGCAGATTATGTTATAATATTTGTGACATATAATTTGAGTAAAGGCATAACGAAATTTGTATTCACCATTATTGTAGAAGTCAAAACTGATTTGCCTGCAACAAATCGCTCCAGGAAGGCACAACAGTATCATCCATGGTGGAGGCAACCGTTGAATCCTGATTCAGACACATCTCCGTGAGGCCGTCATATGGATCTGCAGTAGCTTCTTGAAACAAGACGTCCGGAGGTACGTACAGTTGTTGGTTGTTTTCACCTTCACATTCGTATTGGCCATATAAGTTTGGAGACATATCATAGTAGTTATGTCCATCTTGCATCTCGTCGTCATGAATGGACGGTGCAGGTATATCAGCAGACGCGACAGTCTGTGAGGCTTCAATGTAACTGGTATTAGGCAAAAATATGCTATTTAACAGAAGATCTGTTCCATGTTCCATGGTAAGTTTAAATGATGAAGCAACATGCCAGCAGCCGTATCGTTGACCTTGACGATGAGGGACACGCTCAAAACATTCATTTGCGGATAAAGTGAAACGTACAGAAGTTTTAAAATTTCTTTGATTGGCTGTTTCTTTGTAGTATGGATATTTGTTTTTGATCAAGGCATAGATTTCCCCCAGGTTAGCCTTTTTCTCTGGCGTTGACTCGATTGCTTCATAAATCATAAATTTGTATGATTTACGTGGATTGCTGTGCAATGTGGAAGCTACTG
Source organism: Ascaphus truei (assembly GCF_040206685.1). NCBI lineage: Eukaryota > Metazoa > Chordata > Amphibia > Anura > Ascaphidae > Ascaphus > Ascaphus truei. The sequence continues at coordinate 423,854,977 of NC_134484.1, read as the reverse complement.
CCATTTCTTCTCTCTTCCAGTGTACAGTGTCTACGTTGAATGCATAAGGATGTCTGATGAATGTGCGAATAGTTACATGTTATCTTTGCGTTTTTTTCAAGGTTATAATATAACCGAACAGTTATACGCCTAGTTTTTCTCCCACAAGAAATTTGTTACAATAATTGGCTGAGATTCTTTGTCTAAGATACCCTCTTTTCACAGGAATCGAAACTTTACTTTCTGCTTAGGCAATCAAAATGTAAAAAACAAGTTTACTCTTTTAATTACAATAACAATGTGTGTAAAATCATCAACAGTGCTATGATGAACACATTTCTACATACACTTAGCTACAATTAACCATACACACACATCTCTCTTTCTCTCTCTTTCTCTCTTTCTCTTTCTCTTTCTCTCTCTCTTTCTCTCTCTCTCTCTCTCTCTCTCTCTTTCTCTCTCTTTCTCTCTCTTTCTCTCTCTTTCTCTCTCTTTCTCTCTCTTTCTTTCTCTCTCTTGATATATAGATATATATATATATATACACACACACACTGTATGTAACTGTGTGTGTGTATATATATATCACACACACACAAAAAGGCAGTTGCTCACACTATATAAATAAGTGGTTAAGCCAGACCCAAAAATGAATACAGAGAATCCTGAGAAAAACCAATTTCTAAACAGGATAGCCTGTGACTAAATAACTAGGGAAACACTGGTGGTGCTGGGGGAAAGAGAAATAAATATAACACACAAAAGACTGAGACAATCCCCAAAATAGCACTCTAAATATACCACAGAATAATATAAAGAAAATAGACTTGGATTCTAAATAAAAATAGAAAAAGGAAATGATGTTAATAACGAGCAATAAGACACACTAACATTAAAAACATAAACACACTGTAGGCAGCATAACAAAAATAAAAAAGCTGTGACTAGAAAAATAATGCATTTAATATCGCTGAAAGTAAAACCAAGAGCTTAAATGTATCAAATAATATACCCTCTCAAAAATATGAGGTGATACAAATGAGCTAAAGGATTACAACACCCCCTAATTATCCTAGCTACAAATAATATAACTAAACCCAAAAGAAAAAATAATTAAGTATATACAATGAATAAACTTATATACACAATAGTGAACATAAGAAAAAATTATATATCTTAAACCAAGGGGGAGACACAGGGGAAAATAAGATGAAAAGTACTCAAACCCTGTGCAACAATAATCAAAAATAATAAAAATATCAAAAAACATGAGTGCAAAACATTCCTGTGGATTCTGACAAAAAGGCAAAACACATGGCTACATAGGATGAAAAATAAAGCCAGTACTGGATGCTCAATCAAACCAGCATTTGCCTACATCCCACAAAGGGAGAAGGACTCAGTGCAGCAGAGAAAGTGATACTCAGCTGTCCATAATAGTGTATGAGTCAGTCCAAGGGAGAGTAATTCCAACATAGATTGCAGTCTCTCATATCGTCCACAGGAGTTGCATCATGAAGCAAAGGTCACACTGTAGAAATCATGTATACTGCCGTCAGTGAACACTCTATGCGTTTCAGCCAAGAGGCCTTCTTCCCGGAGTGGTATACATATATATATATATATATATATATATATATATATATAAATATATATATATATATATTTATATATATATATATACACACACAGTGTGTGTGTGTGTGTGTGTGTGTGTGTGTGTGTGTGTGTGTGTGTGTGTGTGTGTGTGTGTGTGTGTGTGTGTGTGTGTGTGTGTGTGTGTGTGTGTGTGTGTGTGTGTGTGTGTGTGTGTGTGTGTGTGTGTGTGTGTGTGTGTGTGTGTGTGTGTGTGTGTGTGTGTGTGTGTGTGTGTGTGTGTGTGTGTGTGTGTGTGTGTGTGTGTGTGTGTGTGTGTGTGTGTGTGTGTATACCACTATTATTAAGGTTATGGTGGGTAAAAAAAAGTGACAAAAACCCTCCACAGTAAAGCATAAAGCAACTGTAAATATTACTGTATGCTCATTTGTACGTATTGGACAGGTCTGCAACCCTGTCTTTCCCCATAATCGCCCAGCATACAGCGCTTCCACTGCAGCAACGGATTCTGGGAAATGACATGCAAATGAGCACTCAGTGCCACCTTTTGTCTCAAGCTCATATTACACAAGCAACTCCTCAAGCCAATGCATGCTGTTTTAAACACAGCTTTTAGACAGAGGCTGGGATGAGATGCAAAGCCATTGAACTCACTCACAGACATGTTTCAACCTTGATGGGTATCATCATTGTGAGGTTGGTCTAATGGCTAAGCAGTTGGAGACTAGACTAGGTAATCACCACTATTATGAAGGTTATGGTGGGTAAAAAAAGTGACAAAAACCCTCCACAGTAAAGCATAAAGCAACTGTAAATATTACTGTATGCTCATTTGCATGTCTTAGACAGGTCTGCAACCCTGTCTTTCCCCATTATCGCCCAGCATACAGCGCTTCCACTGCAGCAAGGGATTCTGGGAAATGACATGCAAATGAGCACTCAGTGCCACCTTTTGTCTCAAGCTCATATTACACAAGCAACTCCTCAAGCCAATGCATGCTGTTTTAAACACAGCTTTTAGACAGAGGCTGGGATGAGATGCAAAGCCATTGAACCCACTCACAGACATGTTTCAACCTTGATGGGTATCATCAGTGTGAGGTTGGTCTAATGGCTAAGCAGTTAGCCAATATATATATTGTGACAAACGCCCCTCTTTTGTAGCGCTGACGTCTGTCTGGGTTCTTCCCAACACAGTCTTCTAGGGTTAATTATACAACAAACAGGATCATGCAAAGTATTATATTGCTTAACTCAGGCTTCTGCCTGCTTTATTTTCATCCCAGTAAGGGACTGCGGCTTTAACATGTGTAGGTTAGAGGTACTCAGATATTTTCATTCAGCGGTTTACTCATATCAGTGTTATAGCATTTCACACAGTGTCACTTTTAAGAAATAAAAACCAAATCATATAAAGAAATCCTATCCCTTTCAGGGATCTAACTACCCATCATAATTAGCCTCTAACTGCTGCTGGGCCAACTAACCTGGTTCCCCAGCTTAAAACAATGCCCTCTCATTTAGGGTCACTAGATACAGCATAGTCTTTTAGAAACAGCAATAAACATTTGTTTGTCTTATCTGTTCGTGGTGGGAACTCGGTCCTAAGTGTCCAGGCAAATCCTCTGGTACTGTGATACTTGGAGGGGCTGTCCACCCCGAACTGGATTCCGGGGAGCAGCGACACCCCCAGCCCCCAGGCTCCCAGGAGAGAGCCTGAAATGCAAACCTCTCTGCTCTTAATACCTGTGCATGTGATTAGAAGAGCAGGTGAGGGAGAACTAGACCCATTGTAATCTGTGGTCTGGATTTTCCATCCAGCAGCCTGAGTTAATGTGAAGCTGTGGAATGGGCCATTTTTAACTATTCCTGCACTTTCTGACCTAAAATGGGACAGAAAGCTGCCTAACATCTTTGGACTATGTCACAATATATACAATAAAGGTCTGCGCTTGTGTAAAATGTGCCAGAGAATATTTGAAAAAAATATATATGTATATAATAAAATAAATAAAAGTATTAAACTAAAACAATAAAACTATAACTGCATAATCAATTATATCTAAATAATAATACATAGATGAATACATATGCTGTGCTGTAGACCCTCCTGTAATTGCACAATGCAAATAGTCCTTTGGAGTCCAGAAAAATGTCCAATGAAGTGGAATAAAAATAAAGCACTATCAGGAAACAGGCAGCTTCTTAACGAGGGCACAACGACCTCCGTCTCCACCTGCATAGAAAAAAAGAAGAAAAAAGAAAAGAAAGAAAAAAAGCACCGAATCCTAGTGCATTACTGTGCAAAAATAAATTTAATTCCCAAAAAAAGGCTCATAAACTGAACTCACAAACATAGAATATTTAAAAGCATATTATGAGATTATACTCATGCTCCAGAGGATCAGCAACTGCCGCTTTTCTGCTGTACTGCTCCGTGACTCCACTGTATCCAATATTGCCCTCGTTGTTCACCGCCAGCAGGAACTCACGATATCAGGCTCTCCGCAAACTCCTCTCCCCAGGCACACACCAACCGTTGATCTTTGGTTCCCTCCGGGGATGATGGATGCGGCGGGACAGCGGATGACGTCACACGGTAGATGTAAATACCAACCAGGTAGGAATAACGAGCAGATTTGCAAGAAGCGTTAGAAGATCCACTGCACACCAGGCCCTACGCGTTTCATCAGCTTAATTGACTTTGTCTTCTGAACGTCGTCTGCTTCAGGGCCTAATTGAGTGAGCTGTGTAGAAGTTGTATTTAACAGCAAACAAGGCCTCTTTGCAGCCATGAAGGCCTGTAATGTTGACCTGATAATATATATTATATGTAGAGTGCAAAACTAAAGGCATTGATGGGTGTAAGCAGGCCTTGTTGTAATCATATTCAAAGTTCAAAACAGCTGACTGAATTAGGGGCTCACTAATACTGATACAATAATTGTAGCAAGTGTCCTAACATTTCTATATCATTAAAACAAGGCCTGTTTGCAGACAACACTGGCAGAGATATATATATCTCTATATATCAGTAAATATATACAAACACACACACACACACACACACACACACACACAGAAAGATAGACAATGTGTGTGTGTGTGTGTGTGTGTGTGTGTGTGTGTGTGTGTGTGTGTGTGTGTGTGTGTGTGTGTGTGTGTGTGTGTGTGTGTGTGTGTGTGTGTGTGTGTGTGTGTGTGTGTGTGTGTGTGTATACATATATAGATAGAGATACAGAGATAGACTACAGATATATTCATACACACTTACAGATCTGTTATTGTAACCAAAAATCATACATGATCATATGCCAACATGATGAACTATGATTGAAGATTAAGGTAAGTAATGCCTTACAGAGTTAAGACACAAGAAAACATAACATTAAAATGTAGGCTGTTATATGGGTAATTACATTAATTTGTATGTAAATAATATTAGCATGAAATGACAATCTAAATTTCAATAATAAACCTGAAACATCTCATACTAAACAAGAGCTAAGTGAATGTCATCTTCCATTTACATGCAAAGTGTGTCATAATGTATTAACATTAATCAACTGATGATTAATAGATATTCATATGTTATAAAATATGCCTTCACTCATTCAGTGAATGAGCATTTATAAACATTCATGTGTACAAGGACATACTTGAATGTTTGCAAGCATCTGTACATGATCATACATACACTATGCATGAAAGAGTCTGCAGTAAACAACACCACTACACAAAATAATTTTGTGAATGTACTTATTTATTTTTGTTTATCCTTTTGAGAGTGAGTCACAGGCCTGCTTGTTGGTTGTTGTGTTCGCCTTTTCCCTGTGCCAAGTACTCTCGCCTTAACTGTAGCACTTGTACTGGCCTGTGGCAGTTCTGGGGCACTGGGTGTGGGCTGTGGCACTTCAGGGGCACTGAGTGTGGGCTGTGGCACTTCAGGGGCACTGAGTGTGGGCTGTGGCACTTCAAGGGCACTGAGTGTGGGCTGTGGCACTTCAGGGGCACTGAGTGGGGGCTGTGGAACTTCAGGGGCACTGGGTATGGGCTGTGGCACTTCAGGGGCACTGGGTGTGGGCTGTGGCACTTCAGGGGCACTGGGTGTGGGCTGTGGCACTTCAGGGGCACTGGGTGTGGGCTGTGGCAGTTGTGAAACACTTGAGATACATTGCAACAGTGGTGGTGGAGCACTTTCTTGTGTTTGTGTTTTTGTCTTCTTCCAAAAGCTGGTGATTAGTAATTGTTGCCCAAACTTTCTTTTACGTGTCTCATTTGTAGGTGTCGGTTCAATATTTTGAACAGATGATGTAAGCCATACATGTCAAACTCCAGTCCTCGAGGGCCGCAAACAGGCCAGGTTTTCAGGATATCCCTACTTCAGCACAGTTGGCTCAATTAGTTGCTCAGTATGACTGAGCCACTAATTGAGCCAGCTGTGCTGAAGTAGGGATATCCTGAAAACCTGGCTTGTTTGCGGCCCTCGAGGACTGGAGTTTGACATGCTTGATGTAAGCGGTTGGATGTTGACAGGGACCTGCACAGAACTTGCACCTACTGTACCGGTATCATCCTGAAGTGGGGAATGAAGAAGTGATGACTCTGGAGAAAAATTAGCAGCATGTAAAGATCCATCCTCTGATGGGTTAAAGTGGAATTGTTGTTCTCTTGCTGTACTCTTAAACTGATTGGCTTGGCTTACATTCAGAACTAGTGCTTGTAATGTCCTGTTTAGATTTTGGATTTCTTTAGGAACTTGGATGATGACATTTTTTATTTGTGACATTTCTGATATTGACCTTTCATGCATCCTTTCATGCAGTGACATCATCATTTCATGCATTGACATCATTTCTGAATGGCGACGATTTTCTTCACCCAAGATTCGTTCTTCAGAAGCTGCAATAGCTGAGAAGGTGTCACGAGCAGGAGGACTTGAATGCTGGAGTGTCAACATCTTCATGGTCACTTTAGTGAATTTGTCCTTGAGCGGCAACATCTGGTTCTACAAATAAATAAAGACATTATGAACTGACATGGAACTTTCACTTTTTTTTGCCTATAATGATAGTTGTTCTCATAGTGGAACACATAACATGTTTCCATAATGTATTATTTGTGTCGAATTAAAAGATGATGCTTGAAGCAACAATGACGTTTCGACTCAGTGTGAAAGAAGAATGAATTAAAGTTTGTTGTAACATCACAACTCCTAGCTGATACTTTAAAACAGACACAATACATGTTGTGTCATGAAACACTACATCTCCTGTGTCAATAACTGATCTGAAGTTCATTACATGTGAAAGGCATTTATTTGGCATGGCAAATGAAATGCTTCCAATGTACACATTATATGGCCTGCACCTCATACACTCCCCTTCCATTCTTGATGATGACATTGATGAGACAGGTGACGAGACGTGTTCTGTGTGACGTGCCACAGGTGACACAGGAGCTGCCGGACCAACTATATAGAAGAATAACATCAGAATTTCATTGTCATGTGTACATAATTAACATTAAGAATCTGTAGTGGGAGTACTTATGGCTAAATATCAGCATCCCGTTACGAAATCACAATTCTATGGTTAGGGCAATCTGTATATTATCCATCATAACACAAATGTACATGTGAAACTAATCATCCAATTTCTTTTAAACACCATACAACATACATACAATGTTAATGCAGATATGTATAAAGGAATGCGTTATAAAATTAACTGGTCTGTTGTACATACACTGCATATGTTGGGTATTAATATAGCTACAATACTGTACATCACTGCCATGAAAGCAAAGTTGACTCTGCTTAAAATTCAGCACCTAATTGTGGAAATGTGTATGAATGTTTTTAGAGATCTGTCAGAACATTAAAGAGAAGCAGGTGTAGCGCTCAATGTGGCTGACACTCAGCAACACATGCAGTGTGTCGCTCACATATGGTACTGGTGTGAGAAGGTGGCGTATCTATAACGTTACAATAATTTATAACTGAAAGAATGAGTAACGTATGTTTTAATATATCGTGGACTGGTGGTTGAAAGTAGTAAGATAATTACCATTTCAAATTAATGTGATGAACTTCTGTTCACCTTGTCAGCTTCTACCACCTGTAAGCCCTCCCACAACACTTGACCCTACCATGACCCTGTGAGCAGGCTCTCTGCCCGACACCACCCCCTCTGTTCACCTCTATGCTGTGATTACATATTAATTGCAGCTAGTTTCACACACCGGTACATGAGCGAAATACAAATATGAAGTGAGCTACATATGAACACAATTAAATACCATATGGTACATGTTACTATTTATGCTCACATTAAGAGAAAAAAGAGCTTTCATAATAAATAACGGAATGTGTTTGTGAAAATTATTCATGTTCGCCTTTCAATTGACAATATTCCATGCAAAACTTTATTACGCAGTAAGGGCCTGTTTAGAGGTGTAACATAGATTATCACAAATATATATATATATATATATATATATATATATATATATATATATATATATTATATGTTTATATGGATCGACACATACATGAAATAGTGAATTATGCATTATGCAGTATAACGAAGAACACAGTGATGTTAAACATTACTGTGACAAAGAATGACTGTGGGTGTGCTTTGTGGTAATGCATGTTAACCCATTGTTTGTAAAAAGATTACAACATACATTCAGCTTTCAACTATAGGGGAAAGATGTTGAATGCTTTGTAAAGTAGAAGGTTGCAGTGTGTAATTTGGAAGATCATTACACATAATCCCTTCATGCAGGTCAAGTGGTGTATGTTGACTCATAATGATTTAAGCCACGATAGCTGAGCCAATACATGTTTCCAAACACACATAGATATTATATATATATATATATATATATATTTTTTTTTTATTTATTTTTTTTGACAACTATATATAAATATAGATATATATATATATAGATATACATAGAGAGAGAGATATAGATATATATATAGAGAGAGAGAGACATATATACAGATTTATATGTATTTATGCTTATATTTGGAACAAACAATAAGTTTCAGCGGAAATATAGATAACAATTGTAACATACGACACGCGTAGTACAGTAACATTTGTCACCTGCTGGAAATTGAGATGAATAAATTCCGATATCTCTGTCCCCTGGCAAACCCTCCACGATGACAGGAAGAAATTTTTCACGCATCTGCTCCTCCAATGGAGTTAACATTAGAGCTTGTGCTGGCGGCCCACCTCCAGTGGCAGAAGCATGCATCCGTTGTGCTTGGATTTTTTTTTTTTAATTCGCCTTGATATCATCAAATCTCTTCCGACAATTCGTGCGGTCCCTGACATGATTCCCACACGCGGACACAGACAATGTTATTTGCTCCCACATTTCTTTTCTTGAGGCTGAACTTGTCCGTCCTTGAAAGACATAAAAAATATATGACCTTACTAATTAATAGAAAGACGAACATTTTAAAAAACTGCTACCTGTTCAAAGAGATACATAACATGCTGGTTTAGGTTGAATATGTGTACCACATGAGCATTTACGTGGAAACATACAAATCTAAGGAAGCTTGCATGAATATTCTATGAACATTGGCAAACTTTTTTGACTGATTGTTATGGTCGTTATAAAGCATGGAGGATTATGTGTGTAACAATTAACTTTAATTGATAGATATTACAGATTAATAGTTTGATATTAACACATGTCACATGAGATAGGATAAAATGTCTTTGAACAATCAATGAAAGATTGACTTACCTACTAAATGCCCATACAGAGAGTCATAGTGCTCCAAAATCCCTGTGACAAGAACTCTGTTTTCCTCATCATTGAAACGAGGATTACGTGGCCGCTCCACACGTTTCTTATGACCACGTGCAGCCACAGAGTTTGGCTGCTGCTGACTGGACTCTCCTTCTTCCAATGGAAGAGACTCCAAAAGCGGCCCACCACCAACCACCCCACCACCAGACACCCCAGCAGCACCAGCAGCAGACACCCCAGCAGCACAAGCAACAGATACCCCAGCAGCACCAGCAACAGACACCCCAGCAGCACCAGCAGCAGACACCCCAGCAGCACCAGCAACAGACACCACAGCAGCACCAGCAACAGAGCCACCACCAGCACTCGCACTCACAGCAACACCACTCACACTCCCAGCAACACCACTCGCACTCGCAGCAACACAACTCCCCTGAATCCTATGTTCACTCAGACGCGTACTCACACGACTACCAGTACCACTCACACCAGCATCACTCCTCCCGCGCCTTTCGGCCATACCTATAGCACTCACAAAGAACAGAAAAGAAATGTAAACACTATCGCACTGAACACTTACAAACTGAAAACAACACAAAGATGTTAACAAAACAACACAGGACAAATCTATCACAATACACAGCAACTCTCTCTGTTAATATGAAATATGTAAATCGCCCAGCTCTGTGTGTGTCTCTCTCTCTTCCAACAACACAGAGAATGAATAAAAATACACGCTGCCTTTAAATGGGCCGCTCAATCAAAAACATGCTTGCTTCAGCAGATTCAGAAAGAACCTAACACCACCTCGCCATGCACGCCGATACACCGTGTGTGATCGGCAAATCATCGCCATAGTGGGAACAAATGTTTTCGGCTTAAACCGGATGGGATTCGGCACTTATTGCATACGGCAAGGGGAAATCGGCAAAATCATGCCGATAAGGAACACTTGGTGAGAGCACTTTTTCGGCGCTTACTGCATGAGGCCCTATGTCCCAAGTCTAAGCCTGAGAAGTATATTTTTTCATGAACTTTCTTTTTTTTCATTTGCTTTACAATTTTTTAGAGCACATTTAATTGCACTGAGCTCAGGTTTAGCACGTATAGTGCTTCTAAATGTTAACCCCTCAAACACCACATGCATGTCACACATTCCTTACTAAGTTTAAACAGATATGAAAAATAAAATGCAATTCCCGGCTGTAGGCAGACGCCCACAGAGGTATGCAAGGGAGACTGATTATAGTGAAATTAAATAAGCCTTTTATTGCGCCTTTTCCTTAACATCAGGAAACGATCCAAACAAGGGGTAAACAAAGCTTTTATTCACTTGGGAGTATTTCTAGTGAAATACTATGCAGTTCACAACTCCCTTAGATAAGCATGTCTCCCAGCCCCAAACATATAGCATGAAATGAACAGATATAAAAAGTCTTGTAAATAAAAGTCTTATCTGTTCCTTGTGGTTTGGAGGGAAAATCTTCTCTGTCCCTGGTTGCTACCTTTTCTTCAGGGTTTGTCAGCATTCGGGTTTAGAAGTTTCCCCTGTGTCTTGAAAGCAGCTCTGCTGTTTCTTCTGGCAGGGCTCAAGACAAGTGTCTCCAAGTTCAGCTCAGGTGTGAGCTAAGGAGTCTCTCTTCCTGTCTCAAAAGACAGGCTTTTCTAAGTCATCTAATCAGGCAGGTGGTGTTTGTTAATTGACTACCAGCAGTTAACCACCACACTGCTGGATTAGAGGCACATTACCTGAACAGGGATAACTCCCCTGTTACACCGGCGCTAGAAAAAAATGGAATAAAATACCAATCAATAAAGTCCAATGGTTTGTGTGTCAGTCTTTCACAATGGATCACAGTCCCACAACGAATACCAGTGGTGCCTTGATTTTCCTAAAGAAGATGAAGAGAACACACAGCCATTGCGCAGCACCACAAGGATATTTTAAATCCCTTACCCCAGAAATAAGCCTACTTACAAGATAGCAGACTTGAAAGTTCGATGGATACAATCTGTGCTTGCTTCAAAGGCGTTCTTACACCAGTGATGTATTTCCAGACCTCTGTCCCAAAATTAATGTATCCTGTGTAGGGATGTCCTGGTTTGCCTGTCTACCTCCGCTGCAGGGTGCCTCTTGAGGGAGCGTTCGGATGTTCCGCGGTGGTCCGGCAGCACAGGGCACCGCCATGTTGTTGCGCAATAGTCAGGCGCGACTGTCAGAGCGGAGAGAGTTCGCGCATGCGCAGTGCAAAGCGCGGGAACGGCTGGCCAATCATAGGGAGGCTTTTCAGTAAACTACAACCCCCAGGAGCCTCAGCGAAGTCACCTGACGCCAGGGATAAAATAGGATTGCAGGGATTGCTGACAGGCAGGAAAGGGAAGCGTGGGGGAGAGACCACGCTAGCCAGAGGAGCAAGGGGAGAGGTTGTGTGTGTGCAGGGGGTCAGTGACCCACCTGCGTAGGCCAGATTCCCCCTCAGGCCCCAGTGTATACCTTGAGTCACCATAAGCTTGTGGTGCTGCAGGGACCCCCTATATAGGTAGCGACAACTAGTCACTTACTTCTTAGACAGATAGGGACACAGTGTCGCGGAACTGCAGTGGTGACAGTCGTTTGGACCCAAGCTGCTGGACATCATCCACTCGTGGGAGACTGCTAGGATCGGCGGATCCTTTTCGAAGTTTGTTGCCGGTCACCGTAGTGACCGGAAGATTTTTTATAATTGCACCAACACCGGTACCAACAGGCGCTGATCCTGCCTTGGGGGAGGACTCTTTGGGGACACTGGGTTGAGTGACCAGAGAACTGAACATATATATATATATATATATATATATATATACACATAACAGTGGACACGGTGTGGGGTGCACGCGGTGACTGGGAAGTGACATTTCTCTATAGGAGAGTGGCCGAGCCACTTGTAGACGTTATTGCATGTCAGTCAGTTCAATACTCTGTCATATGTGTGTTATTACTTATAGTTATAAGATGAGGTTCTACTTATGCGTATCAGTAAATGGTTACCAAACTGAAGTGTGTTACTATTGTGCTTGCCTAGGGGAATATCACTCATTGGGGATCCTGGGTAAGGGGAGGCGCTGCCAAAAGTATTATTATTACCCCAGGCTCCCAGTTAGCGGAGGCCCAGATCTCACTGAGCCAGCAGGTGTGTACAGTACCAGTAGTCACTCTAAAGCAGCAAAGAGAAAAGAACCCACTAATAGCACTCATTACCTTCAAACAATGTAATATGAAAATCTTAAAAATACTCTTTAATGCTGAACTAATTAAAATGTTGGGTATTAAAATCCAACAAGGACACACATATATATAAACCCTAAGATGAGTATATAAGACACTCCGGGTTAAAGACGAGTGGACAACAATTGAGATGTATTAGATCAACTGTTCCAACGGGAACTGATATGCAGTATTCCCTGATTGTGGTTGTTTAGGTAAGAGCAAGGGTGGGGGAGGGCTAGCAAAACCTGTCTGAAGTGGTAGACAGGTCCCTGGGCTGTTAAGGGGTTAATGAGGGTGAAAGTGTAGTGCAGATACAGAGCCCTAGATACTATGGCAATATAATGAAGTTATGCACATGATAATAAGTGCCTAATTCTATCAGGTCCATACTGCTACATACTCATACACCTCACCTGATGTAAATAACAATCCCTTTGGAAAAACGCCCAACAGACAGCTTATTGAAGTCCTAATGTAAAGGGCCAGCTGACATAAGGAGAGTTGTAATGCAGTGGCTACCTAGTCCCTGTAGACGGTGTGGCTGTTGGTATGCCTGTGCACATATTCATGAATGTGCTTCCACCGTTAGGGATGCTCGTGCCACTAAACTGAGGGAATATGCAAGCCCTGCCTTACCCTGCGCTCCCTGAGTTACCACAAAAAACTCCAGCCCGGTTTGGAGGGGAAGTGTACGCGTGCGGTCTGGCAGCTGCTCGCTCTGCGAGAAGGAAGGCTGCCACGTCAATACCGACCGCGTGCGTGCACGTGACGGGTGCCGACGCGTGCGTTTCGCGGATGAAACACTTTCTCAAGGCTACAGTATGCCACCCGTGGCACGAGCGTCCCTGACGGTGGAAGCACATTCATGAATAAATTAGTTCAGCATTAAAGAGTATTTTTAAGATTTTCATATTACATTGTTTGAAGGTATTGAGTGCTATTAGTGGGTTCTTTTCTCTTTGCCTTTGCTGTGTACCCATTTTGTCATCCACAAGCACCTTACCCCTATACATCCACATATGACTTAGCTGAAGCGGGGTTCACGTTTACAGTACTCTGTCACTCTAGAGCAGCAGGAAAGAGGGCTACACCTGCCTTTAAAAACGACACTGATTTGCCATCCGCAACATGAGATATACCCGACCGGCTAAAGCAGCGCTGGATCAGCGTCCTCCTTCTCCACTCGTGGCCACGGGTGTTTGGACGCTTCCCAATGACGTCACTGCTTCTCTCCGGTGTGGTCACACGTAGCAGATGGGAAATCTCTTTGGCTCCGTGGAGCCGCCTACTCTCAGCATCCTGATGTCACGTGGCGACACGTTTCCCTGACAATGGGGCGTCAATTGGCGTGGCGTTTTCATAGCAATGCGTCACCACCTGACATCGCATCATGCTCCCGGAAGAAGCCTTATGGCGAAACGGCCGTTGGAGTATCCATACCACTCACTTTCCTGTGTCCAACCGCTGCACCATGCTGACCATCTCCTTGTTTGGAGCTTTACTGCTGATGCTGTTTTGTCCGGTCTCTGTTACTGCTGTATGATTGCTGCCTGATGCTAACAGTGAGCGGGATGCCGGGGGCTTGCATTGCCTCTTACTTACCTCTGTCTTGGACTCCCCTTCTCCTCTGGATGTCTGGTGCAGCGTCATAGCAAGTATATGGACATTTCCTTGCTCCACGGTAGCCTTTGGGACACTATCATTTTTGTCTGCCACAGCTTATATCAGTTACACCTAGCTGTGGCATTAGGGAGTTATTTTCTTATTTTCTTATGTTTTTCTCCCTTGTTTTCTCTGCTGACTCATTGTTTCCATTTTAGTCTTTGAGGGGACCCCACCTCTGCATATTTTAGACATTTATTTTCTATCTTTCTCTGGCTCTTTATTATAACTGCCAGGGTTTAGCCACCACCATCTGGCTACACAGCATCTAGGGTATTCATTTATTATATTTTCATTGTTGCTCTTTTTTCTGTGTTTACTTGGGTTTGTGTAGATATTGTTTTTTTTCAGTCATTTGTATTATCATGTGTTGCTGATCAGCCGATCTCCATTGCATTTCCAGGGGAAATTATTGCATTATCATACCTATGTATTTTGCATGTTACATATTTTGGGTCTCTACATTTTTATTGTGAATTCTTTGGTTCAGCAGTGTTCATTTAGTATGTGTTTAGGTATATTTTAATATTATTTTTGTGTTTTGTATTGATAATAAAATCCATTTTGTACTTTCACATATTTTTTGTATGCTTTCAACAAACCCTCTTTTTCTTTTTGTGTTGTTTTCATAGCAATGCGTCACCACCTGACATTGCAGCATCAATTGACGCCACAACACTGCAGGAGGAGGGGCAGCCTGCCCGGGGCGCACTACTCCATTGGTCCAGCACTACGTGAAGCTTACAATGTTTGTTTTTGGTGTCTGAGGCACCTCTGTTCCTCTGACCAAGAGACTTCTCCTATAAACCCTTGTATCGAAAACGTTATAAATGCTGTATGTGACATTGTAATTTAATGAGAGATAATAAATTGTTGGTTTACATTTCTTTAGATTTGCATTGACATTTAATATGAAGAAGTGTAATAAGGTAGAAGACCTAGATCCTTCCATTTCATTTGCATAGCCAGATACTTATTTAAGAAAAACTATCATTTGTATGTTTTCATGTAAGGTAATGCATTAAGTAGAAACAGCTGTGTTAGTCCAGTTGTGATAGTGCAGAGTAAATGAGTTGTGTTAGGTGATACCTTTTTTATTTGGACTAACAATTGATATTATAAGACATGTAAGGAAAATTAACTGTGTGTTTAATATTAAAAAAATGTCTAAATAACCAAGTAACTTATATCAGGTGATGGACTTCATGTTTGTTCTTCTTGTGCTGTCATGTTCAATGTCCTTCTGCATCCCTCTCCTGTCTGTGACATTCTATGTTATAATTCATGACTCTGTCTGTGACAGGGACTATTCAATCACAGTAGGAGGGGATGTTTAAAAGGTTGCTGTGATTGAAATCTAAAATTGACATTTAAGACTGAATTTAGCAGTGATATGTCATCAGTGTTAGGCATGGTCTATAGTGCCGGGCGCGTGCTACGCCGTGCGCGCGCTGATTTTTAGTTGGCTGGTGTTAGTCAGCCTTTTTATAGATGTGCCGCGCACGCGCACGGCAGGGAGAGGGGAGCCGACAGACAGCGGCGAAGATGAAGAAATTCATCTTTTCGCGTCGCTGCCTGCGCTCAAATGTATGTATTGGTGTGTATGTGTGTATGTATGTATGCGTGTTTGTATGGATGTGTGTGTGTGGGGGGAAGGGGGAGGTAAAAAAAATGCACACACAAAAAAAAATTATTAACCTTTTTTTTTAATTTAAAAAAATCTTACTTACACTCCCCTTACACTTACACTCACACAACATATACACACACATACACGCATATACATGCATATACATGCATACATATACACGCACATAAACGCATATACACTTACCTGCAGCTCCCGGCTCTAGGACGGCCGCATGCTGTATAGAACGGCCCTTAGAAGTATCTGTGCTTCTCAATAATTTAGTAAGATTGTACTTTTCTGTCCTCTGTGAACTGAAGGGCTGAATGTTATGTGAAATGACATTGATGTCTATTGTACCTGAGTTTGAGAACTCCCTGTTTCATAAACAATATCAGCAAAGAGGCAACATGGCACCCCCTGTTCTGCCGTTTTATAAAAGGTTTATAACTTCAATGTGCTTTAAAAAAAAAAAAAAAAAAAAGGTGTACTTAAAAGTGTTTAAATGGGGCGTAGCCTGTCTTTGAGTATTGCATCAAGTATTTAATGGAATCATGCAATGGGACACTAAATGAGCTGGAAAAAACATCTTTGTTACTAAGTTATTAAAATCAAAAAAAAAATTAATGTCTCACCTATTAACTTTAACTAAAACATGTAATAATCGTGTTCTTTCTGCCCATGATTATGTAGAAATGATCAGATGAGCTTTTTGCATGTTTTCATTTTTCTTAGTTTGTCTTTATTTATTACAGTGAAACATGCAGGGATGTGAACCTCCGAGAAACTAAAGCAGTGTGATTTAGGGTTTCTGGACCCAAAAATTTTATTTCACTGGAAAAAGGTTAACCTTACAGTGATACTCTATTGACTCCCAAAAATGCGTGACCGTTGACATGTCTGAACATGCTTAGTAAAGGATTGAGGCATTTGATCTGGGGGAATATTTTTGTAGATATAAAGAAAACAAAATAATCATTCTCCCAACCTTCTGTGTTCAGTTCAAAGTTCTAGTAGTAATATTTGTCCTGCAGAAGTATAGATTTGTAGACTTGGACAAAATCTGTGATACTGTGTACAGAGCTTTCACAACTGCAGAGGTCTCTCTTTAATCTGCATGCTAGCTTCCCTGGGACTCATTTTTGACTGTAGAATTTATTTATTTATAAAATATTTTACCAGGAAGTAATAAATTGAGAGTTACCTCTCGTTTTCAAGTATGTCCTGGGCACAGAGTAAAACAAATAATACATGGTTACAAGTACAGTTACATAAATGAACAGGGTATACATTATATACAAGACATTGCGTGCACAGTTAAAGAAAATAAATATTATGAGCGTATGAAACAGTTACAGACCAGATTAAAATGTGAGACAGCCTTAGATTTGAAAGAACTTAAACTGCTGGTGGATGTGAGAGTCTCTGGTACGTTGGTTCAGTTTTGGGGTGCACGGTAAGAGAAGGAGGAACGGCCAGATACTTTGTTGGGCCGTGAAAATCATGTGTTTTGGCCGAGAAAAAAAAATGATGACGTCACTTAAAGGCAATGAAAGCACAGCCAATCAGAATAGCTTTGGTTCAATTGCCTTTAAGATGACGTCAAGAAAAGAAACATGGCCGTCCTCACATGGTACGGTAGCCAATCAGAGCGTGGGAACACCATCCCAACTCTGATTGGCTCTAGTATACCATGTGACAGAGGCTTGGGGGAGAGCGGATGTGACGTCATTGAAAGCCATTAAATTTACCCCTGAGGAAGGAGGCAGTAGCTTCCGAAACGCGTTGGGTGGTCCCCGTTATCCCTGCGTTGCCATCAGCTGCCGTTTTCCATTGCCAGCCCTGCCGTGAGGCTTTGTGACCTAAAAGCATCTTTCAAATTTGCCGCTTTTGGAGTACACGCGACCGCAAGAAGCAGGGGATTTGGAGACACCATCTACACTGTGTCGGGCGCCTTTGCGCATGCTCGTACTGCTTCAACATCAGACAGTGTTTTCCTGCCCCTGCTACAGCGTGGATCTATGCGTCCTCCATTACAGACATCTACACGCGGTGCCTACCGGTCTTACATCCAGGAGCTGTGCCAGCCACTGTGAGAGGGGATACTCTCTAATATATCCACTGCGGTTTTACATCTTGGCTTCGGTAAGCGGGCAATTCGGCCAGATATCGATTAGGCCCTACACTTTGTCCATTTGTGCTAATTGCATTATATGTTTTTATAATATATTAAATATACCTTTTTAGTTTAGTGTGTGGTTCAGCAACATTGCCATTTTTTGTTTGTTTGTTTGTTTGTATGTTTGTCTAATAGTGTCTTAACAGTATCACACTATGTATTTCTTTTTCTTTTTTCATGTTTGATTCACGTCGGCTGAGATCTTCTCTCCATCTAATCTGGTTGTATATCATTTACTTTATTTTTATGTGTTTAGCGCCATTGATACTCATCCAGTACCGTCATTGAAAGCCTGTCACATTGTACTAGAGCCAATCAGAGTAGGAATAGACTTCCCACGCTCTGATTGGCTACTGTACCATGTGAGGACGGCCATGTTTCTTTTAATGACGTCATCTTAAAGGCAATTGAAGCAAAGCCGTTCTGATTGGCTGTGCTTTCATTGCCTTTAAGTGACGTCATCATTTATTTTTTTCTCGGCCAAAACACATGATTTTCACGGCCTAATCAGGGCCGTGGGAACCATGACGAAAATGTGACGTCATAGGCCTTTAAAAGCCTATGTCGTCTCATTTTGAAGCAAGACGCCGAGGAGGAAGGACCTCCTACAGAAGAAGAAGGCCAGGGCGTGGCCGTAGAAGACAAGAAGACCCCGGAAGAGAGCCGCAGATAGAAGAAAGAAGAATATAGATGAAGATGGATTACAAATAGAAGACCCGTGGATTGTTTTGGATTTTTAGATTAATGTTTATTATTTTATGGTTTGTTATTTTATGGGTTCCTGTGCCTGGTGGATTGGTTCGAGAGTAAGCTGTTCAATGAGAGTCGGTGAGTGGGTCAAGTAATGGTAAGTGAACTAAAGAAATGTATTTTATTTAACTTGTTAAATTTTTTTAAAGCTTTTTTAACATGTGTATTTCTTTATTTTTGGTATATCATTTCTTGCCACTGTATATATGTATGTATGTATGTCTAGATCGATATATACATACAGGGTAAGAAATGATGTTGTTTTAAAAGCTTGCTTTGCTGTGTTTTAAATGATTTTGACAATGCTGCTATGCTTAAATGTGTGTATAATGTATTTTAAAATTAGATAGATGTATGTGTTGCTATTGTATGGTGTACTTTAGGTCAGGGTCAGGCTTGCTTTTCTATATTGTATTCTTGTTGGTACTTATATTTTTTCACAGGAAAAATTGTTCTGTTCAACCCTTGAATTAGTTAATTGCTTAATTGTTAGGGATGAAATGTAAATTGTTTAGGGATGTCATTAATGAATGCTAATTGATTTATGTTTACTGGATTGGTTTAAATAGTATACTTGTTTGGAGGTATTTTGTTTTGAATGTTATTGTTAACATTCATTTGCAGAATGTATATGGTGCACAGATTGTATGCATCATATATACAATGTAAATGCAATGTTTTGATTGTCATTTGAGGTTTTTGATTGGCATTTGAGGATTTTGATTGTAAGATCAGATAGGATTATTAAAGGAAATTGATTTTATTGTAGTGTGTCTGTATGGAGAAGTGTTATTTGTAGTACAGCATGTTTTTGATAACCCTTCTAAATGTATTTGTATATTGGTTCATCATGTGTGTGTATCTCTCTCTCTCTCTCTCTCTCTCTCTCTCTCTCTCTCTCTCTCTCTCTCTCTCTCTCTCTCTCTCTCTCTCTCTCTCTCTCTCTCTCTGTCTCTCTCTCTCTCTCTCTCTCTCTCTCTCTCTCTCTCTCTCTCTCTCTCTCTCTGTCTCTCTCTCTCTCTCTCTCTCTCTCTCTCTCTCTCTATATATATATATATATATATATATAAAACCAACATCACAGCTTGCACTCAATGTACTGGTTCATATAGACAGGTGCTAGTCTCAAATAATAGAAAAACAACATTACCATTCTCTCGTCCGGTAAAGAAAGACTGCACTCGGTTCAGTAATCATGAAAAACTGTATTGGGCATCTGAATAAAAAAGATAAGTCACCCAATCCGACGTTTCGGTCCTGGAATAGGACCTTTCTCAAGGGGGTGCAATGACAGACTGATAGACAAGCATATATATACCCTCACCACATGTGACAAACACACCTGACTCACATTACCTACAATCCAAATCTCTGCAAAAATCACCTGCCAAGATGGCGACGGCTCATCACACACACCTGGCAGGTGATTTTTGCAGAGATTTGGATTGTAGGTAATGTGAGTCAGGTGTGTTTGTCACATGTGGTGAGGGTATATATATGCTTGTCTATCAGTCTGTCATTGCACCCCCTTGAGAAAGGTCCTATTCCAGGACCGAAACGTCGGATTGGGTGACTTATCTTTTTTATTCAGATGCCCAATACAGTTTTTCATGATTACTGAACCGAGTGCAGTCTTTCTTTACCGGACGAGAGAATGGTAATGTTGTTTTTATATATATATATATATATATAATTATATACAATGTAGATCTGCGCCTGTGTGGAGATGTCAGAGAGTAAGGTGGATTGAATATATTTGAAATTGTAGGTATTGATTACATAAATATATTAACCAATATACATTAATAAAACCTGACAAATAGATGTCTAGCCATATTAAATTAAAATATATATATATTAAAAATTAACATATACAGTGCTGTGGAACCTCCTATAGGTGCATAATACAAGCTGTCCTTTTGAGTCCAAAAGCAATGTCCAATGAAGGGGAATAAAAATAAAGCACTATCAGGAAACAGGCAGCTTCTTCAACGAGGGTGCAACGACCTCCCTCACCACCTGCATAGAAAAAAAAGAGAAGAAAAAAAAGCGCCGATTCCTAGTGCATTACTGTGCAATAAAATATTTAATTTCCCAAAAAGGCTCATAAAATGAACTCACAAACATAGATAGGTAAAAAGCATGTTATGAGATAATACTCATGCTCCAAAGGATCAGCAACCGCCGCTTCACTGCTACACTGCTCCGTGGCTTCACCGTGTCCAAACTTGTCCTCGTGGTTCACCGTCAAACAGGAACTCACGAAGTCGGGGTCACCGCATCTCCTCTCCCCGGTCACACACCAACAGATGAACTTTGGTTCCCTCCGGGGACGATAGATGTGGCGGGACTGCAAATGATGTCACCCGATCGATTTTGAAGGACAAACGGGCTAGAATTTACCAACAGATCTGCCAGCAGCGTTGGAGGATCAACTGCACAACTGTCCCTACGCGTTTCATCAGATTAACTGACTTCTTCAGGGGATGGGCTCTGGCTCCATTAGTTGCCTTAGCTGCCAATGGTAATTATACATGTGTACTATTTTACCTTTATAAATTCTCAAACCCCATAGAGGGGAAGGTCCAATGTTATGCATATATCTGAAACAGCGAGGAAGAGGTTAAACTATGTACTAAAGGGATTAGTTGTGAATGTCGGTGAAAAGATACAGTCCATATGTAAATATACTTATGTGTATATGTAATATATATATATATATATATATATATATATAGTTGCATGATGAAGCCACTGTACAAATGAATGGGTGAAGGGTTGGTTATCGGGCCAGTGTGGCTTAACCCCTTAATTACCTTTGCGGTTATTATCCGATAAGGTGTTTGAGGGGTTAATTGATATCTGAATGTAATTGCAATGTATTGCCTTTGTATTGGCTATGTATTTTGTGGGCAACGAAAGACCAGGATGTTGCTGGCGACGGGGGCTTCTAATTGATGAGGTCAGTAGTACTTTATTTATTTGAATATGCTGGTTAATGTGTTTAATAATGGGCAAATTATCTATTATCCCTATCTGGATAATAGTTATTTTGCACATTATTGTACTGTAGGTGTTGGGGGGGGGGGGGGGGGGGTGTATGTATTGAATGTATAGGCCAGGTTTATTTTTTTTACATTCAGGGTTTGTTCCGTGGTTCTGGGTGAGACCTCTGGAGACCACCTGCGGTCTCCTCGGGTATCTCATGGATATCAGGCTGGTGGTTCCACGGGTGACACCTGCGGGGATGAAGCGGTGGCCTCACATCTGTGGGGGCACCGCAGACCCGTAGTCTGCGGGGATGTAACGGTGGTCCCACATCCGTGGGGGCACCGCAGACCCATAGGTGCGGGGATGAAGCGGTTGTCCAACATCCGTGGGGGCAACGCGGACCCGTATTGAGCACTCGTGAGTTCCTCAGACCCTCATGGGAACCACCCGAGGCCCCGCAGACACCTGTAGGTCTGACCCGGGGCTCCTAGACATCTGCGGGCCTACCGTGGGGACCCAATTGTGGCCCACGGTGACCAAGGAGACCACCTGGGGGCCATGGTGCTTGGCGGGACCCACCAACAGGCCTCCAGAACCTGTTTAAAATGAGCTGCTGGTACCCTGTAGGTCTGTCAGGTGCCCCACCAGCCCACAGGGGACTCGCATGAGGCTGTTATGAACCCTGTTTGTAAAAGGATAAACCATGTATTTATGGGGGGCACAGGGGGTGGGTAATGTATTTAATAAATAGAATGATGTTTATTGTGGGGCTGTGCATTGTTTTTATTGTGGGTACTGGGGGTGGGAGTTGGGGATATTTACCCCAACGCTATGTGGGTAGGCCTCCCTTGTGGCTAGTGGGTGAGGGTGGTGAGGCCTCACGGGGTGGGGGGTTAGTGTGGGAGGATATGTAGGTGTCCCGAGTGGTGGGTGAGGGTGGGTTAACCCCTTAATGACGGTAGCGGTTAATAACCGCTATGGTGATTAAGGGGTTAGGGGACATTACATTGGATGTTTTCATTCTTGTGTCTGTTTTGCAGCAGCGGTGGGGGCATGGGCAGGGTGAAGATGAGGATGGCCTTCATCGTGGCAGCCGGAAATGGGTGAGTGCTATATGTATTTAATGTATTTATTGCTGTTTATGTATTTTAAATACACAGGGGGTGTATTTTGTTTATTGCTATGTTTAATGGGGGCAAATGTCCCCAATAAACATGCTATTCTGCCTTAACCCCTTCATTGCCTTAGCGGCTATACGCTATGGTAATGAAGCAGCATTTATGTATTTTAATAATATTGTGCGGAAGCAGGGGTCCCCTGAGCTGAACCGCATTGATTTGTGGCTCAGAGACCCCCTGCTTCCCGAGTTACAGGCCCCCGGTTTGGGGCATCGGTTACAGTGTCGCCGCCATATTTATAGCGGACACAGCGCGAATGGGGTGCTATAAAGATGGCGGCGACACTGCCACCCGATGACACATACCGGGGCCTGTAACTCGGGAAGCAGGGAGTCCCTGGTCCACAAAGCAACGCGGTTCAGCTCAGGGGAACCCTGCTTACAGTACACTATTACTAAAAATACATTCATGCTGCTTCGTTACCGTAGCACATAGCCGCAAAGGTAAGGAATGATTGTTTATTTATATATGTGTTTTACTCATACTGTTGATGTGCAGAGGGTCTCCGGAGCTGAACCGCTTTGGTTTTAGGTCCGGGGACCCCCTGCTTCCCGAGATACAGGCCCCTTTATGGGGTGCCGGTATCCCTCTGCTTTGTTTACATTCCGCGGTCACGTGTTCGGGACCTTTAAATGCAGAGGGATACCGGCACCTCATAAAGGGGCCTGTATGTCGGGAAGCAGGGGGTCCCCGGACCTGAAACCAATGCGGTTCAGCTCTGGAGATCCCCTGCACATGTACACTATGAATAAAAGTTGTTTATAAATACTTTATATTTTGCCGATGTTTGCGCTGAGAGAGAGGCTGGTCTCTCTCTGCTGCAAACACCTATCGGCAGAAACGGCCTAACGGCAGGTTATCGGGAGCCAGGCTGTTTCGGCATGGGCTCATCGGCAGTTTTGCTTTCGCAGTGATTCGGCAGGGATCGGCATGGATTCGGCCCTTACTGAATACTGCGAGGGCAAATCGCCAAAATCATGCCGATAGGGAACACTTGCCGAAAGCACTTTTTCGGCGCTTACTGCATAGAGCCCTTAATCGGACATTGCTGGATATGCTAGGCACACTGAAGGATTCCCAAAAGGGGGAGTGGAGCAAGCATGTAGAGGCTTTGGTACATGCCTGTAGAGGGAGAAAGGGGGTGGCCCGGTATTAAAGGGGTTGCACCCCATATGGCCATCCCCTGACCTCACCAGAGAGACAAGGGGTTAACTGGACTGCGGTCCAGGGATGAGGTTTGCACCTTGTTGTACCTTGAAAATGTATGTTCCCCTGTTCCCATGTTTCATTATAAGCATGTATATTAATGTTTTAAAGTGCATTTCTGTATCTCCAGTTCTGGAGGTCGCAGAGAGTTCATATTTGGCCAATATGTGGAGTCACTGTAGGCATTAAAAACTGGCCGACCCACTGAGCCCACCAGAATGGAACTCATTAATATGTGTAGATATTAAAGTGTATATGTATTTTATTTTGGATCTGTTCTGAAAATGCAGACGCCATTTGCTAGACCAATAAGTCATGAAGGGCAGACGGCTGAGTAGCCTAAGCACGGTGATCAAAAAGTAACTGCCTTGATTGTTACCCAATGTCTAGGGATTAAGTATTAGTCAATCAATAAACTCTGCCAGTCTAATTGTTACCTGAGGGCATGGGTTAATCTGTTAGTCTGTGTATCCACATTAGAAAGTGGATACAGATAATTGTTCACCAATAGGCTGTGTTCAATGTTAAGAATAGGGTTGCACAGGTATATAAACTGTGTCAACCCTACAGTTTTTAATTGTGCTGGATTGCTGGAGTTGTGCTTCTGATACCATCTTGAATGTCACTGGATTGCTGGAGTTGTGCTTCTGATTCCATCTTGAATGTCACTGGACCGCTGGAGAATTGATATTGGATACTTCTCCATTCCCCAACCCTAAGTAAGTGTTATCTTCTTGCCTGTTAATTGTACTATATTGATGTGTTCACCTTATTTAAGGAATAAATTATATTTTATTATATCTAAGCCTCGTTCAGTTCAACCCAGATATTTGGTGTTCATTATATCTTGTCATAAGCTACCGTGACAAGCTCTATAATTAACTGGTGGCAAGCGGTAGGATTGAACTGGACCTGTGTTACAGTATACTGCGGGATACTGTAACATAGTAGGAACTTGATGGTAATTGCAAGTTCCTGGGACTAAAGATATTGAACACACAGTAGTGCAACAGTTAACACAAGTTGTAACACCACCTCACTGCTGCGACTGGACCATGAGCGAGGCTGAAGGCTCATCCAACATGTGGACCCAAGCTCAGCTGAAGGACAAGTGCCATGAATATGGACTGCCCTATGAGAACCATGAGGTCGCAGACATGGTTGACGCAATCAGTGACTATGAAGCCCGGCTTGCAGAGCCTCAGGATACGGTTCAGCTTGCCCTTTTACAGCCACCCGGAGATCAGGGAAGGAACCCAGTGCCGGGGCGGCGGAATCTCAGGGAGGGAACGAGTGCACCTCCCGGGAGCAGTGCAACAGGAGGGGTACTGGTTGCTGCGGCTACCAGTGTGTTCACCCCTGAAATGTTGGCACTAATTACTGCATGGGGAGACAGAGGGACACCGGAGGAGCGGCTGCAGTTTATCACTATGGCAGTGAACAGACCCCCTTATTGCCCCCCTGTCCAACCCAACACACATGAACTCAAGCTGGACCAGCACAGTCTCACCAAGTTCGTGGAAGGCACGGACCAGATTGACAGTTTCTTAAAGAACTTTGAAACGCAGTGCCGGCGGTACAAAGTGCTTCCCCAGCATAGGGTTGCACGTTTGGACCCCTTACTGTCCGGCTTGGCTAAGCAGACAATGATGGCGCTTCCAGATGAGTATGCTGATGACTACGACCACCTGAAAGAACTTTTATTGTTTCAGTACGGTTTTAACCCTGAAGCCTACCAGGGTAAATTCCGGCAGGAGGAGAGGCAGCCCCAGGAGTCCTATGTTACCTACGTGACCCGCATGGCTTTATACGGGATACGCTGGGTGGAAGGCTATGAGGCACGGACTTACCAACGCCTGCTGGACCTCATCTTTCAGGAGCAGCTCATGGAGCAGTGCCCGCCGGCGGTGAGGGCTTGGGTGTACGACAAGAAGCCCAAGACTTACCAGGAGGCGGTGAGGCTTGCAGACGACTATGTGGCCAGCCGAGCCCTGATGACCGCCAAACCAGTAGCCATGGCGGCGGTTGCGGCGGCACCGGTCAGAAAGTCTGCCAATACCCCCCAATGGACTCAGAGGCCGCCTGCGGGCAGCAGTCCACCAAAGGCGGGGGAGCTCCGGCACGAGCGCCGGTGCTACAACTGCAACCGCCCTGGTCACATCAGACAAGATTGCCCGGAACCCCTGCGTTCCGGCGGACCCCATCAGGGGCAACGCACCCCAGCTGCGAAGCCAGTAGCCCGTGTGTGGGTGGCTTCCACCACAGACTCCGGACCGGTCCTGGAGACAACTCCCAGCGAGACGTCCCATGCCACACCTGTCCCGGTTTCATCGGTGCCTACAGCCAAGAGCGGATGACATCTCAGCGCGGACCTGCAGCAGATGGACGGCCGGAGCAGACATCTCACCCTGGTCACAGTCGGTGACCGGCAAGCAGTCGGCTTGCTGGATTCAGGAGCTGCAGTTACCCTGGTCTGACCTGATATGGTCCGGCAGAGGAATTGATCCCAGGCCCTGGGATACAGATCACTGTGGCCAACGGAGAGCCACGTTTCTTGCAAGTGGCCAGAATCTTTTTGGATTGGGGAAGGGCCAGGGTGTGCGGGAGGTGGGTGTTTTACCCAGTTTGGATGCCGATGTTCTTCTTGGCAACGATCTGGGACCGATGACCTGCACCTATGACCGAGTGCCCAAGCCCGCTGCAGTGGCGGCGGTTACCCGGAGCCAGACAGCGGCAATGGTGGCGGTGCCAGTCCCCCAGCCTTTGGGACCAACGTTAGCGGAGGGCGCAGAGGAGCCCGGGGCGGTAAGCCAGGATCAGTTGCAACCACAGACTGACTTACTGTTCCCTCTCACCCTTCCCCATTCCCCTGACAATAACATGACTGGGGGGTGGCCAGAATTAGGAGCCCAGTTTAGGGAGGCAGTGAAGACAGACCCTACCCTCGCCGGCGTGAGACTTCGGGCATCCGAATCTCAGACAGGGGAAGGCACTGAGCACTGCCTATGGTATAAGGGACTCCTGTATAGAGAAGAAGGGAACCCAGGGATAGAGGAGGGATTGACTGGTAAGCGACAGCTAGTAGTGCCCCAGGGGTACCGACAGCAACTGTTAAGGGTAGCTCACTCTATTCCGTTAGCGGGACATCAGGGGGTCAACAGAACGTGAGCCCGGTTATTACAGCGTTACTACTGGCCGGGGGCATCTCGAGATGTGGGCACTTTCTGCCGCTCTTGTTATGCCTGCCAGCGAGTGGGTAAGGCGGGCGACCGTGTGAAGGCACCCCTGAAACCCCTACCGATAATAGGGGAACCCTTCCAGAAAGTAGCGATGGATCTTGTAGGACCCCTTATGATTTCTAGCAGGCAGGGACACACATGGGACAGGCGCCACCTGACACCAGGGAACGAATAGGAGTGCAGGGATCGCTGGCAGGCACGAAGGGGAAGCGTGGGGGAGAGACCACGCTAGCCAGAGGGCACCGGAGGAGCAAGGGGAGAGGTTGTGTGTGCAGGGGGTCAGTGACCCACCTGCGTAGGCCAGATTTCCCCTCAGGCCCAGTGCAGACCCTGAGTCACAGCGCTTGTGGTGCTGCAGGGAACGCCCTATAGAGATTGACACCTATTCCCTTACTGTAGTAACAGATAGGGACACAGTGTTTGCAGAGCTGCGGTGTGTGAACAGTGGTTTGGGCTCAAGCTGCTGGACATCACCAACTCATGAGAGACTGCGCTGGATCGGCGGATCCTTTTTGAAATCTGTTGCCGGCTGCAGGACTAGCCGGAAGGTATTTAATAAGTGCACCAACACCGGTACCATCAGGCGCTGATCCCGCCTTGGGGGAGGACTCTTTGGGGACACTAGGTTGAGTGAAGAAGGGGCTGCGCATATATATATATATATATATATATATATATATATATATATATATATATATATATATATATATATATTGGACACGGTGTGGGGTGCACGCGGTGACGGGGAAGTGACATTTCTCTATAGGAGCGTGGCCGAGCCACAGATATATGTTGTTGCATGTCAGCCATTCATATATGTTATTATAAGTGTATTATCATTAACAGGTATAAGATAAGGTTCTGCCATACGTATTAGTAAATGGTTATCAAGTGGAAGTGTGTTATTGTTATTCTTGCCTAGGGGAATCTCACTTATTGGGGATCCTGGGTAAGTGGAGGCGCTGCCAAGACTCTAATATTAACCCAGGCTCCCAGCTAGCGGAGGCTCAGATCATGTTGATCCAGCAGGTACATGCAGCACTAGTATTCACTCTAGATCAGCAGGAAAGAGGGCTACACTGTTATAAACCTGTTGGCTCGCAGGGCCTGAACCTCTGGGGTGATATAATTCTACCACTTGGTGCAGCGCCTCCACCTGGAAGGGATCCCAACAGAGTGGGAGGAGTGCCTCACAGGACACAACCACAGTAATACACACTGGCATAAACAGAACAGTCTTTACTGAACACATACACACACACATATATATATATTTATATATATATTTATATATATATTTATATATATATATATATATAATATATATATATATATATATATATATATATATATATATATATATATATATAGCAACTGTAAATATTCCTGTATATTCATTTGCATGTCTTAGACAGGTCTGCAACCTTGTCTTTCACCATTATCACCCAGCACACAGCACTTCCACTGCAGCAAGGGATTCTGGGAAATGACATGCAAATGAGTACACAGTGCCACCTTTTATCTCAAGCTCACATTACATGTGCTGTGTGCTGGGTGATAATGGTGAAAGACAGGATTGCAGACCTGTCTAAGACATGCAAATGAATATACAGGAATATTTACAGTTGCTTTATGCTTTACTGTGGAGGGTTTTTGTCACTTTTTTTTACCCACCATAACCTTAATAAGTGTGGTATATATATATATATATATATATATATATATATATATATATATATATATATATATATATATATATATATATATATATATATATGTAACGGGTCCTTCCCCACCCAATCGCAGATAGAGTGTTAGTGCGGAGAACTTGGCGTTACCGGGTGTGGTGCTTTACCTGTTAGGCTCACAGGAGGGCTGAGCTTCCGCCGCGGGGAACCTGGAGCACGTATAATACTATGAGTAACCGTGTACTCGGTGCAGCGCCTCCACCTTCGATGGCTCCCACCAGAGGGGGAGTGGTTCCTCGCAGGACAATATATATATATATATCACTACACACACAGCATGTAAACCAACCAATGACTTTACTATTGCAAACGTACTTGTGCATATGATAGACCGGTGTCCCTCACTAGAGGAGACACTAACTATGGCATCTCGCAGGACGCAACCTCCTTCCACCGTATGATCCCACCCTATGTCCAGTAACCCCCACACAATATGTCCCTTCAAGTGATATAGATGTGTGTGACTGCGCAGCCACTAGTCCCGTGTGAGTACTCTGTTGGTGCACTTTATAACGATACCTGCCCTGGCTCCAGCCACTGGTGCCGCTATACCCTTGGGTTTGGATCCGCAGTGACGTTCCACGCGTGGGTTGAATTCCAGCGTAGATAATATAACCGCAGCTCTGTACCTTGGCGGGGTTCTGTCTGGTGCCGGCAGACCTCAGTCCCTGCTTGGCGTGGCCTCCGGAAAGATAGTCTTTACATATAATATATAGGGGTCTGAGCCCAGACCTCTGGGGACGTACAGCGTCCGCTGTGTCCCTAACTAACTGCTGAATACTGCTAAGGGGGGCAGGATCCCTAACCTGGGGCCTCTCCCTTAAACAACACAACACTACTGGTGGCTCAGAGCTATCTGGGGCCCAGGGGGCTGCTGGCCTAGTGCAGGGAGTCACTGACTCCTGCACCCTACCTCCTTCCCCTAGCTGCTCCGGTCGCCGACTGCCTAACGTGCTCAGAGCCCGCGTAATGTATCAATCCCTCTGTGCAGGGAGATACTGTAGCCCTATTGGCTCCCTGGCGTCACGTGGGGCACTGCTGAGGCTCATGGGACTTGTAGTCCCTTCCAAGAGCCTATCCCTTGTAGGCTAAGGTTCACGAGCTTGCTGCTCGCGCATGCGCAACTGTCCTGGCCAAGATGGCGGCACTCTGCATGAGGAGCCGCCGAGAGCCCTAGCGACGCGCCCGCGGCCCTGACAACTGGCCCTGACAACTGGCCGCTCGTGTCCCCGGCAACCCCCGCTCCGGTTCCCGTCTTCCCCTCACCCCTGCAATCGCCGACGGGTCCACCATTGGGCTTGGTGGCACCCGCGATCGCCAGCCAGGTGAGGGAGGGTGACGGGCAGAGGGGGACATGGCTACATCCTCCCCCTGGTGAAAACATCAACGTCCCCGCTTGAACTAAAACATACATAACCATATTATATAATAAAAATTGCAGTTCTTGAGTACAACTTAACTTAACTATTGCTCTACACGAAATTGTACATTTCAACAAACATATTTATAACTGAGGCTAGCTTGGCTAGCTTGGCTTTAGCTTGCTGCTGAGACTCATACTGAGGTGCCCCTAATGAATCATAAGCCACTCTAGTGGGAGGGCATCTCACTCGCTGACTTTTGCGAGTCTTGGTCTCAAATTCTTCATCTTGAGAGATATCATCGTAGGCTTGAGGCCTAGACTCTGGCAGAGGTGAACCAGTTTGGAAAAAGTCTCTTTGTAACTGAACATTGTCTCTTTGTGGCACAAAACTCGGGGTGTTAGGATCTAACGATTGATTACGTGATGAACTCTCTGAAGATGGTGAAAAAACAAAACAAATAAAGTGCGCAAAATTACTAATTCTATTGTTTATACCCTTCACCACCTTTGTGTTAGATATACAAAATAATACAACCTCTAAATCGATTGGTGATCTGCAGCTATGTGATTAGGGATATAAACCCCTAGGCAACTGAAACACAAAAAAAGACAACAGCGCAAACGCCCATAGTGAAGTTTGTAAAAATATATGAATATATATTGTTAGGGTATTATATCTGCGTACATCAGATAAGTAAGTTTACAGCATTTCATGTGCAATACATGAGTTACCAATCGTCGCACTGCCACCGCCAGACATCAGGAGTTCTCCTTCCCAGCCTCCAAGGTAAGCCGCCACGATCGTGATGTGGAGCTTCCACTGCGGTGCTGTGTCCTAATCGATATCCTTGCCTGGTTGCTGCCGTCACTTTCGCTCGGTCCTCAGGTCTGCCGCCGTCTGCAGCTGCCTCCCGCACCTCAGATCACTGAGTTAGTATGTCACGTGTCCCGCGGGGTTTTGCGACCGGCCGCAAAGGGAGATGCGTGACGTAAAGTGTGATGGTATCTTTACTGCAGCATACCGAATACAGCTTTTTTCATGAAATGAGTCCAATGAGGATATACCACGCAGATTGTGGAAATACAGTTCTAGGACTAATAAAATTCTTTATCCAACGCGTTTCGAAGCGTGAGATCCCTGAAGAAGAAGCTCACGCTTCGAAACGCGTTGGATAAAGAATTTTATTAGTCCTAGAACTGTATTTCCACAATCTGCGTGGTATATCCTCATTGGACTCATTTCATGAAAAAAGCTGTATTCGGTATGCTGCAGTAAAGATACCATCACACTTTACGTCACGCATCTCCCTTTGCGGCCGGTCGCAAAACCCCGCGGGACACGTGACATACTAACTCAGTGATCTGAGGTGCGGGAGGCAGCTGCAGACGGCAGCAGACCTGAGGACCGAGCGAAAGTGACGGCAGCAACCAGGCAAGGATATCGATTAGGACACAGCACCGCAGTGGAAGCTCCACATCACGATCGTGGCGGCTTACCTTGGAGGCTGGGAAGGAGAACTCCTGATGTCTGGCGGTGGCAGTGCGACGATTGGTAACTCATGTATTGCACATGAAATGCTGTAAACTTACTTATCTGATGTACGCAGATATAATACCCTAACAATATATATTCATATATTTTTACAAAC
Organism: Ascaphus truei; assembly: GCF_040206685.1. Classification (NCBI taxonomy): domain Eukaryota; kingdom Metazoa; phylum Chordata; class Amphibia; order Anura; family Ascaphidae; genus Ascaphus; species Ascaphus truei. The sequence continues at coordinate 423,822,784 of NC_134484.1, read as the reverse complement.
TTCACTATGGGCGTTTGCGCTGTTGTCTTTTTTTGTGTCTCTGAAGATGGTGTTTGAACTGCAGGCCCATTACCCGTTGCTCCTTCGGGAGGTGCCCACCAATCTCTGTTGGATGTTCCCTCCAAAGGGTCTTGAATCATTTCCTCTGTGGTCCCTGAATTCCCGGTAGACTCGTCGGGCTCACTGTCATCTACTACTGTTTCTGGCTCACCTTCTCCCAGTTGTGGGATAGGTAACAGATGGTTTCGGTGCCAGACCTTGATCCTGCCATTCACGGGAAGACCCGACATTTGGGACTCTACTTGGAAGGGTCCCTCTCTCCAGCTAAGGGCAGTGAAAACAGCAATGCTGATGGACTTTCACGCCAGGACTATCCCTCTGAGACTGAATTCATTAATGGTGCCAGCAGTGTCCCACTCCCCGTTAGGGCCAGTGGGCCACAGGTCACCCATTAAGAAGGGGAGGTGTAGAGGGAGAAAGGGGGTGGCCCAGTATTAAAGGGGTTGCACCCCATTTGGCCATCTCCTGACCTCACCAGGGAGACAAGGGGTTAACTGGGCTGCGGTCCAGAAATGTGGTTTAACCCTTGTTATAGCATGAAAATGTATATTCCCCTGTCCCCATGCTTTATTGTTATATCTTGTTATATTAGTGTCTGCATCACACACACACACTGGGATCCATCCAGGAGGGCAAGGGTTAATAGTTCTTTAGTGATTATAGCTCTTTGTGTAATTTTCCCGCCTTTTCAGGCACCATTTTGCAGAGTCCCATAGGCCGCCATTAGAGCTCAATGCATTTCAATGGCGGATCTTGCTGTTTTGGACCTGTTTCCCTCGAAGACCAGCAGGTGGCGTCCGAGAGGAGGAGCGGCGGTTTCCCATTGTAAGTCAATGGGCTCATTGACTTCAATGGTGATTCCTCGACGGCGCTTTCCAGGAACAAGTTGGCTGCCGTCCAAACCGCAAAACTGCAAAGCGGATACTTTTTCTGAAAAAGAGCTTTGATCACTGATTAGTCAAGTTCAACGTTAAGTGGCGTGGGAATCTACAGTTCTAGGGCACCCAGAAATAAAATTATTTTTGCCCCTAGTTCCTAGACCTCCCCCCACTCGACCACCACTGGGTCCCCGAATCCTGGACCCCCGAGAAGGGTCGTGCCGAGAGAGCGGGTCGCGCCATAGGTTCCAATGGCGGCGGCAGAAACAGCTCAGGAATTTGACTAAGTCCGAAAAGCTACAAACCATGAATCCATACCTCTGGTTCCGGAGAGTCCCGAGGGCCATGGTTTGGGATACCTGTAGGCACTGCTCCGGCATGGCTGCAGAACCATCCTTGACCCCCTTGGACCAACCCGACGGAGTATGGACCCCCTTGAAAGTTCGGGAATTCTCCCATAGACTTCAACGGCGGCCAATTTCCATTGATCGGCTATGGCGGATAAATCCCATAGACTTCAACGGCGGCGATGCCCCATTGAAAGTCTATGGCGGTGGATTCCCATAGCCGCCAACGGCGGCGGTTTGCCATTGAAAGTCTATGGCAGCGGAGCCCGTTGATTTCAATGGGGATTTACTGATAAACCGTGATTTAATTTACAGCGGAGTTTTTTTGTTTTAAAATAGGAAACGGTTTAAGTGGTATTTGTGTAACTCTGGTTGCGAAGGTCGTAGTGGGCTGAAACTCAGACCATATGGTGTCCCAGTACCGGCATTGAGATCTGGGTAGTTTGGACCCGCTGGACCTAATGGGACCGGATATTTTAATATGTTTGTATTTTACCTGTAATACTGTATCCCAAGGCAGGGATAAAACCCAGAGGAAATTCCTTTGCATACAAGGAAGCATATGATCACAGAGGCGACCCAATGTCTAGGGCCTAAGTACTGTTCAAAGGGTTTTGCCACCCTCACTGTTTACCTGAGGGCGGAGACAACTCAAACCAGAGCAGTCTGTGAGTGTCATATTTTACACCTTCCAACAAAGGGTATCCTGACAGAAATTCCATTTGGTAGACTGGCTGGCATTCCCGATGTAAATGTGAGGCTACAGAAATGAGACCTTCAGGGTCCTAGTGCGCATGAGCTAACTAGCAGGGGGCATGGATTAAAATGTGTTCCCATGTTAAAGATTGGATACAGCTAATTGTTATCCAATAGCCTGTACTTAATGTTAAGGATAGGGTTACAAAAGATATATAAACTGTGGTCAACCCTATATCCTTTGTCTTCTGATACCATCTTGACTGTTACCTGATTGCTGGAGAATTGCTATCTGATACTTCTCATTCCCCACCCCCAAGTAAGTGTTACTTCTTGCCTTTTACTGTACTATATTGCTGTGTTCACCTATTTAAGGAATAAATATACTTTATTATATCTAAGCCTCGTTCAGTTCAACCCAGTTATTTGGTGTATTATTATAGCCTGTCACAAAGCTCCCGTCACTACGTTGCGTTGCCATTTGACCCCGCAGCGTCATTTGACGACGCATCGCAAAAAGCTGACTGAGAGCCGGTAAGAGGGAGTTACGGAGGCCTTGCGCGCTCTCCCGGCATTTAATTTCAATGTTGTGGGGAAGAGCGCCGGGCCACTGTAAGTACTGCGCCTGCCTCCAAAAATCTCGCGCCCCCAGTTTGCACGCCCTTGACATAGAACACATTCATTGTAGGATTTTGCTTTCATTTTTTTCAACCATTCATATAAACTTTGGATTTTGCTTGCCACACTTAGCTGTAGCTAAGAAATGAATTTGACAGAAAGGGAAATCTGATCTTTCCCCAGATGTCAACAAAACATTTGGTAGAATTAGCTGCTGCAGAGAAAAAACATATTTAAAAAAAAAGGAACAAAATCCAATTTGTTTGACAAAACATTTAACTATTTCTTAAACCGCTTTAGAATCTAATCAACTGAATTTAGTGCCATAAAATGTAACTGTATTTGTAACCATGTTACATTTGTCTTAACTATGCCCAGGACATACTTGAAAACGAGAGGAACTCTCAATGTATTACTTCTTGGTAAAACATTTTATAAATAAATAAAACTCCAACCCTTCTTTTTTCATCTTGAATCCTCATGTTCCCCCATTTTTGTTCCTCTTTCATACACACTATTATATTTTTATTGTGCTATATTTTTTTCCTTTTTTTTATGCTCAGCTGGACAGGGACTGTGTTTGTAACACATCCTATGTGCTGCGTAACACACGCTATATTGTACTTGTGAAGCGCTTTGAGTCCCATTGGGAGAAAAGCAATATATATAATAAAGTTAGTATTACTATTATTTTCATCATGCAACTGTGGTCAGGTCTCCCTCTGGGCTTCTCTTGGCCCCATTGGTTCCCCTTAACTCCTGCGCTGCTGGTGGGGGAGGCGCATGTGCAGGGAGATGCCGGGAGCCGTCGGAGTGGCAGGTGGACCCGGCACAGTAGTAGGGAGCATGGCTGCCGGTCAGGACGACAAGAGGGTCGGCAGAGGTCCGCGGCACACCCGACAGCGAGGGCTGCCATGTTTGGATGCGCAGTGAGACTTGCAAATGCGTAGAGAGACTGGCACATGCGCAGTGGAGTCAGATAGCAGCAGTCATGTTAGCTATAGCTCTGCAGGGAAACTAAAGCCCCAAGAAGGCCATAGGGCTGCAGGATCAGGTGGTACACAGCAGTTAATCGCACAGCCAGATTCCCCTGCTTCCACAGTTGATACATTTGGCATGCAGCGAGCCACGCCAGTCGGAGCTAGGACACTGAAGGATAAGGATGTAAGTGCAGGGTGTCTGTGGCCCCTGCACTAGGCCAGAGACCCCCTAGTAGGCCCCAGCTAGGCCCTGACTCCCCTGCAAGCTTTTTGTTGCTACAGGGACCCTGCCCCATTAGCTGATCAGTGTCATGGACACAGCTGAAGATGCCACGCAGCATCAGTGGCCTGTGGTCTGGGACCAGACCACCACCGTATGTAGAGACAATTAAGGTGGGACCCTGCAGCTGGATACCACCCCACGTGGAGGCGGACTCATCACTGACGGTGACAGCGTGGGACTGGACGGACCTCTGTCTTCCATTGGCACTGCCGGGTGTTGGAGCACCCGGCAGGTATCACACTATCTACAAGTGCACCAACTATAACACTGTGGGCAGCGCTGTCACACATTTCCAGGTGGGTCGGCTACTGTGGACACCAAGTTGGGTAGGTGCCCAGGGCACCTCTGTACATTGGGGTACACTCTCACCGGTTGTGGACTAAGTAGATAGACAGTGTGATACGTTGCGTGGGTTACGGCCGTGCGAGGCCTACATTATACATGTTGTGGTATAATCATATGTGTTCAGTAAAACTTGTTATCTATACAAGTGTGTGCCTTTCTTGTATTGGGTCCTGTGACGGGGTTATCCAGCATTGTTAGGATCCCTCACAGGTGGAGGCGCTGTCACCAAACGAACCAGGTATACCCCAAGCTCCCTGCAGCGGAGGATCAGGCCTCCTGTGAGCCACAGGTAACAGCGCACCCACACTCAGTAGCCACCACATCTCCCATAGGGTAGGGGAAACAGCGCTGCATAACATTGTAATATCTCATTATTTTACTACTCCCAAGTTCAGTTTGTTTTCTATTTCTTAAAATCACATACTCCATTGAGATTATTTTTGTCATTATTATACAAATAAAAATGCACACATAAATTAAATAGTATTTGAAGGCTCGCCTTACTCCCATAGCCAAGCTAAACATATAAAGGCCTCCTTGTTCTCTGGGCATCACAGCAGAAACAAAATAAGGTCGGATTAAAAAAAAAAAAGAATCGCCATCTTATATACTATATGCAGTAAAGATCATATCTAGAGTATATCTATGGCCCTCATTCAATATGCTTTGAAGCTGCTTCTCTATGCTGAAAAAGACTTCAGCTATACTCAAATCAATGGGACTAAAATCTACTCCAGCATGGTAAAGACGACTCCACAGCATATAGATCAAGGACATATGGGCCAAATTTACTAAACACTGCTGAGTTGTAAGGCTTCCTCTGTAATGTAATTACTTCCTCTGATGAAGCACTAATGTCAAGCAGAGAATGCGTCAGGAGGCCACCCCATATGGGTCTCATTGTCACTCTGTGCATATCAATTCATGATTTTTTTTATTAAATATATATATATTTATATATATAGCAACTGTCATCATTTCTGACTCCATCGTGGTATGACAGATTTTCTTCCAAAGATGTTCAACAGCGCACAGATTTTGCTGACATGGAGCACCTTGCCCTCACATGCATAGTGATCGGACTGAAATGTCCTCTACGCTAGAGAAGGGCAACATTTTCACCAAAATTCGAATTCACATTCACAAATTCTTATATTTGCCAATTTGTTGTTTTATATTTGCTAGCTTGTTTTAAATTAGAATACTCAAACGTTTTTGTTACAAAAATTGCAAATATTCACAATGAGAATATTTGCACATTGGAGAACAATTAGTAAAAACAAAAAAATAATTAAAAAAAAACAATCACGATTTTTTTTTCTCCAAATATTCGGAGAGAAAAAAATGTGAATCGAATGTTTTTCAACTTTGACCGTTTCATGTCTACAATACACAGATTGGAGTGGACGGTGTCTCAGATTCCGGTCAACAGGACCAATATTTTTCTAGTGGGTATTTTTGGGGGCTTCAGCTGTACGGCAGCTTTCCCACTGCAATTGGTCACACACAGGTCTTCCAAGTCGATTCCAGTCTTTAAAACATAGCAATGTTAAAACTGCTATATTGAGATATAAAATGTTAAACTGTTATATCATCATCATCTATGATTTAATATGTTTTATTATATGTCATTGAGTGGCACAGTTTCTTTCCAAGCTGAAATATTTTCCAGATAAGAGAATATTGTGAGAGATGAGAAAGAAATGCTGTTACTCAGCTCTAAGTAGCTTCTTTTTATCTTCAGATGGTGTTAAATAACTCCTGTCCCAAACGCCTCACTTCTTTGGCTCTAACTTGTTTATCTTCACATTCTTTCAGCTGGATATGTGATAGTGTCTGTGGGATTTTATACATACAATACACATCATTATCCCCCTGGTCCTGATATCACATTATCAGTCTTGCCTTGCATACTACATTATCTTTGTTCCATAAAATGTTATACAAGATGTTTGCTTAAACATCACCCTTTTAATGCTCGTTTCTGTTGGCATATAACGTTAACATATAGTCGTCAGTGGCTTTGTGCAATAGTTACAGCTCAGCAGTTACAGTAAATTCATGTCTTGCTCTTCCCTTACACAAGCCCTGCATGTTCCCAAAACATTTATCAGCATCTAACCACATTTGCTTTCCATCATATAATTTGATGTTCTCTTTAGCTATCACCTTTAAAGTTATTCCATACTGAGATCCCTTTCTTTGAAAGTCTTGATTAGAGATTAGAAAAGCCATGGGCTTTGGAAATGTGTTACAGTACTTCCCCTAATTCTATCATGCGGTGAATGGCAGTATTTGGCAATGACACAACCGAAATAAATATTTTATCAAATAACTGTATCCATTTAAAAAGACGAACAAGGAATATTATTGTTGATATTTACTACGTGAAGGGGCCTTAAAGTCCTTTTCGGAGGAGGAAGGTCTTTTTTGGCACAGTACATTTTAGTAAACGGGGGACTAAATCCTGTATACCACTCAGTTGCAGCCTAGCACATTTAGTTGCAGCCGTTTTGCCGCGACCATGTTGCCACTGGTGTTAAGCTACCACTAGCCTCTCTGCAGGGACATCTCACCGCCGGCAGTTTTGTTGCCAAGGTAAGCCCCTAACCTTACCCCTTACCCTAAAAAGCCATCATTTTACTAATGCTACACCCTATCCTAAACACCTGAGGGTCGTTAAATAGTTTGTGCGAACGCATGTGCACGTGACGCACACTTTTTGTGTGTATGCTGTGAGCGACTGGGTTGGAAGGCAGTGTGTGTGTGTGTGTGTGTGTGTGTGTGTGTGTGTGTGTGTGTGTGTGTGTGTGTGTGTGTGTGTGTGTGTGTGTGTGTGTGTGTGTGTGTGTGTGTGTGTGTATTGTGTGAGTTAAGAATTTATTAAATAATATTTAAGAAAAAAAAAGACATGTATAAATAAAAAAATGTTTATTGTGCAGCTTTGACACATACACACAAACACACACACACACACACACACATACACTACAGCGGCGGTAGCAGTGCGAAATCATTCTTTTCCCCATCTTCTCCCTCGTCGGCCGGCTCCAGCTCACTGCCGTGCGCGCGGCCCTATTATAAAAAGGCTGAGTAACCATAGCCATTTATAAGTGCCGCGCGCGCGGCCACTATATAACAGCCCTTAATCTCTTACCGTAAAACTCGTTCCCCTAAAACCCCACCCAAAAAAACTTAACCCCTTACCCTAATCCCCTAACCTAAAAACCTTAACCCTTTACCCTAATCCCCCTTTACCCTTACCCTGATTCCCTACTCTAAAAACCTAACCCCTATCCCTAACCCTCTACCCTAACCACTAATATCCCGTAAATTAACTCACCTTACTGGGCGAAACGATCTGCGGCTAAGTGTCCAGCGGCAAAGCAGCTGCGGTGAAGGGTACCCATGGGTGCCCAACGCCGCCAGCGACTAAATGTTCGATTACGCTAAACAGATTGGAAAACATTTTATGTTTATCCAGCCCATCACCATTATAAATGTTGTGGGAATGTCTCAATATACAATTGTTACATTTGATTTAATGTGTATCACTCATAACTTTCACATTTAATGTATATCACCTCTTCAATATTTTGAATAGCACAGCATAGTATATAGCCTCTTCAATATTTTGAATAGCAAATACAATGTTTTTAGTGCTAAACAGTTATATACCCTGTCAAATGGGGATATTTTAATTGTTTCATCTGGTATGGAGAAGGAGTGGCTCAGAGAGTGACTGTAAACAAGGACACCGGGTTTGAATCAGGGGGACCTGGTGTTAGCTCCTTGTGACCTTGTGCAAGTCACTTTATCTCCCTGTGCCTCACTGCAAAAATTCCCACGTGCTGGGTACTGTGCACTATACTGTAATTGTAAAGTGCTTTGAGTCCCATTCGGAGAAAAGGGCTATATGAAAAAAAGGTATTATTGTATTCTGTAACACACACATACCTTTAGAAATCCAAAGGTAATAGATTTGGTCATTTCTTTGATTCTCTACTTGCCATTTTTGACAGTAACACAAAGGTGTGTGACATGCCTCAGGGAGGGAAATGTGCTTTCAAAGCAAGAGCCAGGGATGTGCTCTTAAGTGAGGAGTCAGACGGACAGATAGATGGCTCTGGAGCCAGACAGATGGAGATGGATGTGTACTGGCTGCAGACAAATACAAAAGGTATGCCTTGAAAAAAAAGAAAGGCAGAGGCTGGGAAGATAGAAAAAGAGTAGAAGGGAATTCCTCACATGACAAATGCAGGACAGGAATTGAGAATGTTTTTTAATTGCAATTAAACACAACTCTATATTTACATACTTACAATATTTAATTGCCACTGAAAAACATTAGCAGCCTCTGTTTGGTCAGTTGTCAGTTAAAAGATGTACACTTAAGATAATAGATGCACACACATTTCTATAAACTCATACCCACACTCATTTATATAAATATATAAGCAATGTACAAATGTAAACTGCGTTGGTTACACATGCAATCCTTCAATAATGTGACACCATAAAAATGTAGACTACTAATTATTGTCCTTTTTTAAATTACACATTGAATGTCTCTGCTGTGAATGAAATCCCTTGTGTATTACAGTATTATAATTCACCTATTTTAGTGTTTCTGATATTGCAATAAATGAAACGTAATGTTTATAAAGACTGAAGCTCCAATAACTTAGTCATATCACCTTCTGTGGTTCAAGCCAAGTGAAACTGGCTTCTTTTAATAACTCACAGAGATCTGGCTGAGGCTGATTCATTGCTGATAGCCATGAAACACTGCTCCATAAATCTTTTCCCATTGATGAAAGGGGAGTCCAGTCAGACCTAAACAAATTGAGCATTTCAAAGCAATGTTTTAGATGCTAAGTTCCATTAACATGTAAATACAAACAATTCACCACCCACTGTTAAACAAGGCAGTTGAGTCTATTAAGCTTTATTGTGCATCCCTTGTTGGTGTCACTAGCCAGTCTGATTAGGAGATTTACTTCACAGACAGATTCTTCTGCTAAGTGACAGGAAGGGATCTTACCTCTTGGCAGTGATGGCAAACAAGCCCCAAAACTAACATTCACAAAATAAACTAGCAAACACACTGAACACATTAGTTGTCCAAACTGAGGAACTATTACTCTGCTAATGATCCCTTGGGAGAAAAACTCTGCTAATGGCCCTTGAGCAGCCAGCAGCAGTGAAATGTCCCAGTGAAATGTTCAGTGGCTTTTTTAATATGTTTTGGGGATCTCTCATTTGACCACGTTGGGGGAAAAGCCACTCATACACGCAACCGATTTACTTGAAACCAATGAAGTTGAGTTGTTTTAGGGATTTTATTTTAGCTCCTATATTTTCACCAGCCATATATGGTGGGGATTTTGTAATGAAATCTTTGATTGTAAGCATTAAGAAGCCATTATCTTCTCACAGTTTAATATCTGCTCATTGCGTATGTGTTGACCTTATTCTTGTGTTAATTAACGTTTGTATATGTGCCTATGAAACACTAATATACATTATCATTACTATTATCGACTCCTTAAATAATAATTATAAGAAAAGGAAGAACAATGTAATTAATCATCCGCATAAAGTGTTCTGCGGAACTCCAGTGAATTGCCTATATTTCATGATATTTCCGAATAGCAATATAACATATGACCTTTAAACCTTAGACATTTACCGAGTATAATTTCTTCAATGTCATTTCTTTCTTCCCTCTACCCCCCCCCCCCCCTACCTCCATAGTTACTTATGTGATCCCATCTGATATAACTTTGAACGATTAGAGCACTAGTTTTCTGCATCTCTCGTTTGCACATAAGGAGCAGTGTATTTTCTTGACTGGTTCCACGAGGAGGAGTTTGTCACCTTGTCAATGTCTACACAGACAGTTCTTCTGCAAAGCGCCCTTAGCTGGTGCCTTCTACATGCGAATGTTTCCACTCTGTTTTGCTTTTGGATCCCCCCTGGTGATTATAGAAGTAGCAAACAATGACTGTGGTGGAAACAAAAGGAAAGTACAAGGTTTGTTTATTTTTGGGAGCCATAATACAGATTTGCAGGAGCCAACAGACTCCACCCAGAGAGTCAACCCAGATCGAGGTCCTTCCTTTGTCTGTATTGTTTCTATGTAAATAGAGAAAGCAAATCCTAATTGCAGGTCATTTCTGTAGATTTACTGGTCAGATCAGTCATCTGTAGTGTCTACATCCATTATGTACATCCCCCCAAAAAATCCCATTTAAACTCGTTTTAAATGGGCACAAACGTTTTAAAGAGTATTATCTTAACATGCTGCAGTGTAAAACAATGCAACTGGCAATAATTAAAGATTCAAATACTGTCAGTGTAAATAGCTTGGACATGGATTTTAGACACTAGAGGTATATGTGGCTAATTGAACACAGAGACCTACATTTGTCCAGAGCCTCAAACTGATTCTATGACTTAAAATAAATAAATCAGGGCTTTAACTATTAGACCACTCAGTGAATACACAATAATGGCTATGACTACACATTCCCAACCCGCTCAAAACGTATGTTGTTAAATCCCACTATCTGCCCTCTGTTCAGCCTTCAAAAACCAAATGTGTGGATTGTCTTTGATGTTGGATATGGTTGTAGTTTTGAGTCCAGCGAGGGCAGCAGCACCATTTAATTCCACATGCTGGCCAGGCAAGGAAGGTATTTCTGTTAGTTTATCTACAGAAGAGGAGGAGCTTGGGGAGCAACATACATACGGATAAGAGTATCATCATAGTTCAATGTGTTTTTATTTCAAAGGGGCAGTACATGATAGCAACAATATTCTACCAGTTGGAAGAACCCATGCAACTATTTTACATGAGCTCCTGATGACCTACAATTTTATCTTTTTGTTGTTTAACACATATTTAGGGTATTTATATTTACTAATCTACTTTTCCAGATACTTTACCAGATAATAATTTGATAAAGTCTATTTATAATCCTATGTTATAATTCATTCTAAGACCCACTAGTAGTGTTCTTCTGAAGGTTTTTTTTACTTCCAAGTGACAAAATGTAATACAATAATTAATATGTATATGTTAATGACTTCCTAAACATGGCAACCAATGACAATGTCCCAATGGATCAGACCTGATCCTATTGAATTATTTGCTGTATTGGTAATGACCGATAGTTAACAACCAACAAAATAGTATATATTGTATATTATGTGAAGTAAGCTTTGAGTGGACGAATGCAAAATGGTATTACACTTATTTTGAATCACCTATGTTAAAATATTGTAGACAAGGTGTTATATAGATGAGTGCTTTTATTTTATTGTACCTTTATTACATGTTGATAAGTGCCCTTGCACCTTCAAAGATCACATTTCCTAGGCTGCAGTAGCTATCAAAATAATTGGATTCGAATAATGATTGATCCACATTCCCTTTAAAGCCTGGCATAAAACATCAGCCTTTTGTATTCTGTTTCTTCTGAAAATTGGATTTTCTTCCCTGCTAGAACTACTGCTACCAGGCCCCTGTCGTGTTGCTTTTCAGAGGTGGATTGTGTATGATCAGCCCACTCCATGCATTGATTGCAGTCCCTGGCTGCTTACTCTAAACCTCTGGGATCAGCCTCTAATCACCAGATATTGAAACCAGATTTACAGGCTCTTTACATCGGAAAGTTTAGCCATTTCAAAAGCAGACGTTTGGTATTTTAAAGCAATGTCAACACCCCTGTGGTCTTGTGTTTAAATAGAAGTTCAGATGGCTTCCAGGAGGCTCGTAGAAAAGTTATAACAAGGGAGATGTTTAGTTTCTAAAATTCAGAATCAAATAAACCTTGTTCCCCAATGTTGCAAAATGACCATTTCATTTCATGGAGAGGGGGGAGGGGAGGTTCCACTTCTCGCCAGCATGTTATCAGATGAACCAGGAAAAACTGTTCTCAGTGTTCTGGAGAATATGCGAATGAATGACAGTTTTGTGAACCCTTTGGTTGACAGGGGGTCTGGCAGCAAAAGGATGTAAACAACCAGCAGTGTATACATTTAAAGCAGTATATTATATCCAAGCTCCAATAAAGTAATACCACTCACCCAACTGACACATTGTGTTCACTTTTTAATACATGTTTCATATTATGTTTTATAGCGTCTACATCGTAGTTTGGCATAATGTACACTGTAATTATGTAAATGTTTCTGTTTTGGGGTGAATAAATGATACAAAAAGCATGTTGCATTTACACGAAGCAATGATAATAGATTGAGCAGCTATAAAAAAAAACATTGCTTTATTTTTTGTAATTATGCAAATGTGTTAACTTAAAGCATTAACAAAATAAAGAGCAATTTCTTTAAATGACTTATCTTTAGAGAAAAGCTGAGCTATATCCGCACATAGTGGTACCGAGTCTGGACCACTCCTAATGTACTCACAGCAGCACCCATATATTGTGACTTTCTTAAACGGTAATCTGCTTCCACAATATAAGGAGTTATATTACTTCCCACACAAAGAGAAACATGTCTATGGAACTGTATCCTATGAAGGTTTACGTTGAAATATGGGCTATTTATATCTTATATGAGGTTTGGATGTTTGCAATTCTGCATGAAATACCGAATAAACCCAGTGATTAACTCAACGTGAAACTGGACTCCTCTTCTAATTCTCCTATTTGCATTATAGGAACTAAATAATAGACAAGGAAGCACAAATGGCTATGCTACAATGTAACCCACCCACTGGATGGTGCATTTTATTGCAACCATTTGAACATTTAACGCCTAGTTATTTGTGAAAGTAGTCAATTGCTTCTAATGGGTCTAACAAGAGAAGGGTTCCTCCCCTCTGTACTTAGGGTGTCAGTATTAATTAGGAAGGGAATATCCCAGTGCCATACAAGGGATCTCACAGGAGACCAGCTCATGAAGAGACAGCCTCAGTTCAGGCGCCAGGCTCCAGCATCACTGTACCAGGCTCATTTGCCTACAAATAGCTGGTATAAATAGACTCCAGTGTATTCTTAGTAGAAGAACCAAAGGAGTAATTAGACCATGTGACATTTAAAATTGCCATGAAATGGGTCAGGAAGGGGAAGACAATTGCCTCTTCTGTCAAGGGAGTAACAGGACCCCAATGTATTAGCCCAGATTGGGAAATTAAGCTGCATGTTAACTGGTTAATGTGTCTGACTACAGTGATACACACACAAAAGTATGCACTTGGCTTGGTGATTAAACAATATGAAATAACCCATTAATTGATAGGATGCCGATTTCAAGGGTTAATTACATGTTTTGAATTAAATTCAGTTATCTGATTCTTTCAAGCACTTTTTTTTATTTTACTCATTCACACCTTCAAATTGGTTGTATAATTATAGAAACAATGCCTATTTTCTCTCATCAGAAGATGTTTCACACCTTGCAACCAGGGTGGTAGTAAGTGTAGGAAGGATATTAATGCCCACATGGAAATGTATAGAGAACCTTATAGAGGAGATGCATTGATATGAGATTGTTTGTTATTATATCACCACTATATTCCATTAAACTAATGTTCTTATCCCAGTATTGTTTCTGTAGTTCCCTGTATTTTAAATTTGTATTCTTTTGTTGTAAAAAAGAAAAAGGAATACATGGTAAATGCTATATAAAAATATAATGTAAAATTAGATTTTTGTTCCTTAAACTTAGATCTCTGTAAAGTAACTCCATGTAAAATATATATGTATATTTTCATTTATAAAGCACCATCCATGTACATAGCGCTTCACAGCAGTATTAAGCCACACTTATAGTGCCGGCGACGCGACATTGCCCGAAAACAAATATATTGCCGCCGCATGCACTTATAGTGCACGCCACTGCGACAAGCGACGTCGTGAAAACCTGAAGCCGGCAAAATTTGATTTTTCAATTGCAGTCGCGTCATGTGACGGCCCTTGAACAAATCAAATTGCCGGAATCCCACGACCCCGCCGCCTGGCGAAACATAACTTTCGCCGGTGGCGACGGGTGACGTCACCCACCGTGTCACCGTCGCCAATGACGGCACTATAGGCACGGCCTTACACGTGACATAATAATATAACACATAATGGGAATAAATGTGTCTGACATAAAAGTAACATTAGGAAAATTTGTTCTTGTCCCAAAGAGCTTACAATCTAAGTGGTAAGTGGGGAGAATTTACAGAGACAGTACAAGGGTGTTCTGTTAAGTGTCTGCCAGGAGTCATGGACAATGTATATTAGATGTATAGTATCCACCAACAGAGCTACCCATATGCTTCATTAAAGAGGTGTGTTTTAAGATGGGACTTAAAGGTGGATAGAGAGGGTGCCACTCGGATATTGAGAGGAATGGTGTTCCAGAGATGTGGGCAGTGTGAGAAAGGTTCAAGGCAGAGAGAGGCTTTAGATACAAAAGGGGTAGATAGAATACATCCTTGGGCAGAACGCAAGAGTTGGGATGGTGCATAGCGAGAAATTAGGGCTGAGATGTAAGGAGGAGACCTTCTTTTAAAGTGTAACGCTTTCAAAGTGAGAAGGAGAATTGTAAAGTAATACGGATTTAATAGGAAGCCAGGAGAGGGATTTCAGCAGGAGAGATGCTGAGACAGATTTAGGAGAATAAAGTGATTCTAGTAGCAGCATTTAAAATAGATTGTAGGGGAGACATATATAACAAGGCTTTACCAATGAGTACTTGTAAAACAACTTCTCTCTGAAAGGCTGGTGATTAAGGCAATGATATTACAAATCCCACAATCCAGTAAGAGACTATTGTGTGATACAATAGTGAATACATACTATCATGACATCTGGAACAATTGGCATTGTTCGTCTCCATAGAAGCCTATGTCGCTCGGCAGGGGGGCACCGGGGTGTTTTTCTGTGAGTTATGTCATTCATGAAGCTAGGAGACCATAGAGTATGTGGTTTTATGTACACCATTCTTCTACATGAAATGACCACATGGGCTTGTTTTCACTGGTAGCGTGAATAATTTACTCCATGATTCTGCAAGCTTTTGATGTCTGTCAATTGACATGAGGTCTCATTTCTCTTTGTGTAAAGCCCAATGTTGAAAGCAGCAGCTATGAGTCAGAAGCCCTTCCTTAGTTTTTTTTTTCACTCCAGTCTCTGACTATAATCTGTGACAGCATTGTGCAAATCAGCATAAAGTACATGTGAAACCCCAGTCACACTGAGGTTACTGAAAATATGTTTACCCTTACTCTACCTTGCTTAGAAAGATCAAACAGATTAAAATTAGGTGACTGGTGACTTGAAAAAGGAGAGAGACAAGTCTAAGACTTCATAAACCATTTCTGAATGCTTTCCCTTGCCATGTCTTGAAACATTAAAGTTGAGTTTTATTGTCCGATCTTGCTCATCCTGTTCTTTCCCACTTGAGAAGATCTATTACTTTATATTTAGCATACCTGACAAATAACTGGAAGCCAATAGGGTAATTATGACCCAGTCCTGGTTGCAAGTGTTGTGCTGACTGTTTTTAATTGAGCTGAACTTCCCTTAAAGCAGCAGTCCCACCTACTCATATATACGCTTATCTGGACCATGGTGTCACCCGGAGCTGATACATGGTTCCTCAAATTTACAAAATCAAGGAATAAGGTAGTTCACCTGACGAGAACACTTGCAGTGGACACAAAAGGACCACTGAATTAGGCCTGCTGCTGCCAATAGAAAGTTGCAATGTCATTGATAGAGGATATTGCAACTTTCTACTGCTCATGTTGCGGCTATACAACACACACACGCACACACACGTTCCCAAGAAGCGGCCTAGGACATGTGGTCATGGCCATTTCATCATGAACAAATGGTCGCCGGTGCTTAAACGCGACTTACCCCACTGCAACAGAAGCCTAAAACCCCTTACCCTAACCGCTAAAACCCCTTAAATTAACTCCCCACCCTAACCGCTAAAACCCTTAAATTAACCCTCTATCCTTAACAGTAATAAAACTTACCTTAGAAGTGTCCGGCGGCAGGGATTCCAGCAGCGGATTGGCTGCGTGGTGAGTCGTGGCAAAACAACCACGAACAAATGTCTCATTCCACCAAATCGGCATTAAAAAGTGCGTTGGCGTTCTGATTTCATATCGGAATAATTTCTCTCGTGCTATATTTCTTTTAGTGACACGAATGATTTAACACAGCAAAACATGTGAAATCTTATTTTTTTTTGTTTTAAATAAATATGTTCTGTAGTATTAGATAATAGTGACTGTTATTTTTATATTCAACTCAATGCCATTTTTAATGAGTTTTAAAACACCCTTTGAGCCCTATAGCAGGCTTTAGCCCACATCCCAAGCAGTGCAAGATCTTTGCAACACTTTCCTGTTTCTGATCATTTGCTGCCAATGTTAACAGCAGATGGAGCTTTAAACTGTAACAATAAATATTGTTACATTAGTAATATAAGAACACATTCTAGCTGCTGAGATACACTGACTGAAGGATTGATTGAAACTGAAAGGCGGCCATTATGTTAGACACATGCAGGGCCGCCAACAGGAAGGGGTCTGCTGGGGTTGGTGTCCCGGGCCCATGAGGCAGGAGGCCTGGTCGTGCCCCGTGAGGCAGGGGGCCCGGCCATGCCAGTTTTATTTATAAAAAAAAAGTCAGAAAAAGAAATGCCGCCGATCCCCGTGCGGATGCGCAGATCTGAGGTCTCAGCACGCATGCGCAGAGCCGAGATCTCGGCACGCATGAGCAAGGAAAGCAGTGTCTGGCCTGCTGCCTGTGGGATGGAGGGGAAGCGCCGTGCAGAGCCCGCACCGCTAGCCCAGCTCTCCCCGCGCCAGCCTCCCCGGGCAGCAGCGGCCACGGAATTAGCCCACCAGTCTCACCGCCCCCTCAGCCTACCTGCCGTGCCCTCCGAGCCTACCTCCCGCCCTGGGCAGCAGTTGCGGGGGGAGGGGAAAGCGTCAATCAGGCTAGGAAGCAGCACCCACCTGGTCAAGGTCAGTCACCCATCCAGGCAGTCCCCCACCCACACAATCACAGTCACCCACCCACCAACTCAGTCCCTCACCCAGGCAGTCACTCAGTCACCCTTGGCAGTCCAGTCAGTCACTCACCCACCCACCTACTAAGGCAGTCAGTAACCCACCCACCCTGGCAGTCAATCACCCTTCCATACTTAATCCCACCCCCCTCTCCAGGCCCATACTGAACCCCCCCCCCCCCCCAGGCCTTTTGTCACATTGGATGTAGCATTGGGTATCTTTGTCTTGTTGAAAATATAAAAACAGATTGCATTGTAATGTTTTTTTCCGTATTACAATAAGAAGAAAACAGTTACGTAAAAGTTGCGCTAAAAAAAGTTTTGTGGTAGGTGCGCTATGGGTTTGGGGGGGGGGGGGGGGGTTGCTCATTTCATTTGTCCTGGGCCCCATGATTTCTGTTGGCGGCCCTGGGCACGCGATCAGGATTTGTAAAGATTTCCAACCGGAGCATGAAACGATTGCCAGCTTAGGTAAGAATGTAGATTCTACATTGTCACATGCTTTACATATAAGGAAAAAGAAATGTAGTATAGCGGTTTTAAACACAATTTTGAAAAATATGAGTCAGTGTGAGTATTTCTGTTCCTTTACTCTGATAAATGAACCCTAGCAACTGTATACTATTAAACCGTTTAAAAAAAAAAAAAGAGAGAGAGAATCACACAATTTCCTAGGTTTCACCAAATACTTTTCTACCCTGAACACATAAGTAATTGAGAAATACCACTTTAGTTTTCTATTATAGATAGAAGTACATGACATTGCAGGGATTCACAAATACATCTTCTCTGGTGTCTTAAAATTTGTGGCAGGTGCCATTTCCGATTTGCTGCGGATTTATTTGCTTAGCTATTAGACCCTCACAATAGCAGTGTATACGATTGATTGTCATCTATTTTTGCAATTCATCTTCAGGTCTAATCCTTCTACTAAAACAATTTATATAATGTGTTTTTTTTATTGAGCAAAAACTGTTCATGGCTGGGTACTTTACTACTAATTACAATACTTGCCAAGTAAAACAGCTATTATTAAGAGTTCAAATCATTAGTCCATTTCAATCATTTGTTTTTATGACAGGTATTGTTTGATAGTAACAAATAAATGTGTGATGTTCTTAGAATAGTTAGCAACATTCAAAAATAGGCCTTATTATGGAAACGGAGGGCACCAACAGATTTATACTAAAAGCAGGCATATATTCACCTTTTATTTACACATTTGAATATATTTGTATGGTCAACAAAATATTGCAACTTTGTAAGGAAACCAGTGTTTTGAATGCTGAGAGCCTATTAAGAGCAATATTTTTGTTCTATGGTATTATTGATCATTGTGCTGGTTGACATCAAGATTGGGGACCAATATTTGAAAAACTATTGAATTTCACCCCAAAAATATTTTTGAATTAACTTTGCAGTGTAATGAGCAAAATCGCCACACTCAATCACATGGGTCAAGGTGAAATTTGTAATCACGTTTATTGGCAAAAAGATTGTAATTAAGTGCACAACGTTTCTGTGGAAACCCCTCTAGGCCGAGTCCCCACTGGCGCTGAGCGCGCTCATACTTGGAGAGTGCTCCAAGCATGAGGGCCGGGTGTCCTGCATGTACGCACACGCGGGGGGGGGAGGGCATTGCGGGTACTTGAGCGTGCTGGAAAGTATCATTCTGTTTACTTAAGTGCCGAGCGCACAGTGTTAGCGGGGACTTACATATATCTATATGTGTAAGTAACTGCCGCAAGCGCCACCTGCTCAGCGCTAGCGGGGACGCAGCCTTATACACACACTGTGTACTACATTAGCCTACCACCAAACCCCCTTCCCCCCCATTTACACCACTATATTATCCATGTGATGTCACAACTTGACCAATAGTAAGTAAACCACAATAATAATTAGATTGGTGTCTTGCATGTGAAAGGGCACTCGCAAGAACGAACTTCTGTTAAGATTCAGGGAGGTAAAGCATCACCCACGAGGCCTTGGTGAATTTTTTTTATTTTGTATCAAAATGTTGGGTCACCGATATAAAAGTCTATGATGAGATCCGAAACATTGAGGTTATAAAGCTTTTTACACTGAGTGTCGTAAATTCTCCCTGCATCTACCAATTAGATATTTAAATTATATCTGGTTGCTTTCTATTCCATTTAAAATAAGCTACACCATAGGACAAATGTAAAAATTATAGCATAACAAATCCTATTTAAGCTACGACTGAAAAATACTTTCCTAACAAACCAGAGTTCCCAGAAGCCTTGTGTTCCCCAGGCATCCTTAAGTGTTCCCTGCAATGTTCTGGTAATTTCAAAATTGTATCAGAAATAGAAGAATTTACAATGCATCCGATCACAGGAGTTGCCATTAAAAATGGTTGGCGGTTCTTCATAATTTCACTTTGGGTTCCTCAACTTCCTACATACCGCATAAGTACAGCAACCACAGTGGTTCCTATTTATGTGCAAAATGTTAGTGTCTGCATTTCATAACTGTTTGGTGCTCAGTTTTATTATATGGTAACCTTACTACTCACATGAATCTACCAGTTTGATACCACATCCTTTCCCAGTGTTGGTAAAGCTCTCCCTGTACCTCTTAAGATGCACATTGGTGGGGTCATCAGAGATCAATCAGCAACACAAGAGGGAACCCAGATTCACAATGGTGGGCATGTAAAGGAAAGTGGACTTTGCACTAGTTTTAAAGGCCATCCCACCCTGGAGCTCAAAATGAAATGCTAAAACTATATACTGTACTGTTGCCTGTGTTTATTCTTGCCAAGCACCAAAATACAGGATTGCTACACTAAAGTATAAGCCCACTTTGCAACAACAAAAATCCCACCCCGTTTTAATTATGGAGCCAAATACTGTCCAAGAAAAGGAAGGAAAAAAAAAACTAGTCAGAAAAATGCCATGGGGAACTTATGCATGCTGACATTTGGACAAATGAACACTTCAAAAGACTGAAGTGTAATAAAAACGAGAAACAGCATTGACATCTACAGTCATTGTGCAACGCCTACAGAAACCAATATGCTTAGTGACCTCTTAAAGAAAAACAGGCAAACATGAAATTCAGACAAAATATATATATTTTAAAAATCTTTACATTAAACATACATAGGAACGTACATGGTGTACAGTTTATTTCAATGTTCAATATTAGCTCCCTACAGTTCAGAAAACCTTGGTGACAGTGTGTACAACTTCTACTTCTTGCTTTTGTAATATTAAGCAAATCATACAGAGTGTCTGTAACTTTCAATCTGTGCAAATAAGACATCTGTTGGGCTCCTTCCCAGAGTTTCACTGTGCAAGGGTCCCATATCACCCTCCTCTTAAGGATGTTGTCTTTTTTTCAATCAAGATAAAGTGCTCCTATCCAGCAGAACCAAAAAGCCTCAGTCTGTTGGATCATCATCAAATAAAAGGTGGTCATACAAATTCCAGCTTTCCATGGCCACTGTACATTCCCCAATGGACTAATGAGATGATTTTGTCATTGCTGAAGTGTGTATGCCTCAATTTATCACAGGTCAGACAGCAGTTCTCGTGACCAGTTACTGGCACCATGCACTCCAAGTCCAATTTTGCCACTTGTCCCTTTTTTGAGTGTTGCCCATGAAAGCTGTAGTGCAACCTGGAAAGCATCTGTTGCCTCTGGTCCTGTAATCTTTTATTTTCACTGCGGAGCATCCTTAGTGCAAGCATTATAAGGAGCACCAGTATCAATCCGCCAGCTATAGGTACAGCAATTACAGCAGCCCTGAACCACAGTTCTTTTGAAGAAGTCAGCTCCTGAACCTTTGTGATAAGGTTCCTTGTGCTGTCATGTTGGTACTTGCTACCAGCACCTGCACATAAAATAAAATGGTAATTAGATATTTAACCATCACCCAAGCATGCGAGACAGAATTCTGATATCTCCTATAGCTACAATAAAGGTAAATATACCCCTCCCCCCTACCAAGTAGCAGAATTGCAAATAAAATATTCCTATAGCCATTGGAAACAAATGCTTGCAATGCGCACTACTAGCCAGACAGGAGCCAAGTGCTCAGGCAGACATAAAAGCTAACTTACAGAAATACATCTTTGACTAACCATGCTTTTCCCACTGGTATCTCTAATTACATTAACAACAAAATCAATAGCAGACACCGAGGGTCTTGGCTGTCATAGGCTATAGATCAAGGAAAAAGGGATTTAGTTTGAAATTGCTTCCCATACCTGATGTATCGCTCTTGGGATAAGACAGAACATCGTGCAGGCCCCTGTAATTGCACATGTCTTCATGGCAGCAATCCAACCTGAGCACTGCTGTGCCAGTGTGGTTGTGTGCATTTTGTACTTTGCAGTGATCGGCGTTGTTTGCAATCGAGTCCAGGCAGCCATGTGTGAGAGGTGAATTTGTGTTTTGTGGATCAAGTAGCCTTGAAAAGCAGGCATTCAGTTCAGATTTGCACATATATCCAGTTGCAACACAGTGCGGAGCATCACAGTAACATCTAATTTCACCTATTAAAAAAAAAAATAGATTACATTTTAGTGATACACTTAAAATAATTACATTACAAAGCTTGCAAGTCCTGGCTTTCTGTAGATTTTAAACACACACACTTGAAACAACTATTATAATTAGTTAAATATAAATTAAATAGTCTTCGACCCAATGGAACAAAACAACATTTACTGGGCGCAAATATTATTTCGGAAGTTGCATTTTGTTGAATGGCACCCAGAGTTTAGCCAATAACATTCTACAAGTTCTTCAAGCAACACCTTGTCAAGTTATTCACAATACGCATGTAATGATTTAGTGTGTGAATTTAAGCAGCTATATGTAATCAGCACAAAAAGAGCATTTATTCCATAAAGTCCTCTGTAGTCAACGCTATAAAACAGGAATCGTGCAGCTCACAATTACTAGTGTGTTTGCCAATGTCAATTCCTTTCAGCTGAAATGGAAAGTCATAAAAATGGTAAAAAACTGCAAGACTAGTGTCTCTTGCTCCAGCTTGCACGCGATCTACGGTGTGGTCAAAAGGGGAAACATTTACACTGCAAATCCATTGCTACAACTCAGAAAAACTTTTCAGGAAACCTCAAAAAAAAAAAAATCCAAAAGGAAACGATAAAAGGTTCCCTTCACAAAAACCCTCCTTACATGGGCCCCTGCAATCGTGAACAAAATGCATCTTCCACAGCATAAAACCTTTAATTAGCAGTGTCTCTATATTAAGAATGCAACATTTCAAAGACCATATATATTTTACCGTTTGTATGGATATACATGTTATCTATACTGTAAATAATCTATAGCAACACTAACTTAAATACGTAGTCTCCGTTTAGTGCTAATGTTTAATAGTTTAAATGTAACAAATAAAGACACTTTTCTTCAAATGTTTTAAACTCAAATTTTTCAATGTAAACAAAAGCGGTGTGTGTGAGGGGGGGGGGGGAGAGGCAACATAAGAGACTTATCTAATATATTTGGGTGATAAAAAAAAACAGCCAGTTCACAAAACGAGGTGTATTGTGTTCTTTGTATAGAACTTATGAAGCCGATAAAGAGAAGTAGCCGCTAGTTACATTCTACACCCGGGAATTTAACGTTATAAAAAGGGACGCGAATAAAATTGTTACTTTAGGTGTTTATAAAAATAGTTTGACCTGTTACATGGGGTTGCCAAATTATTGAAAATCCAATGCCTGTAACGTAGCCATTAACAAGAAGAAAAAAAACTAACAATATATATATATTATATATATATAAAGGCATGAGGAGTAACTACCCTACAAGCCTATTGTGATGTGTGACTAGGTACTGGTCTGCTCACCACCCTGTGCTTGTTTGACTCTCCTGCAACACGAGGATTTGGCATATCAATGGCATCTTAAAAGCAACAGCACAAATAATAAGCGGGGAGGTTGGGATGCTGTTACACTGCAGCCCACCGTCAGATCAGCTTTCACAGCCATGCTCCAGGCTGGACTCCATTCCTTTTAATAGTCTAGTTAATGGAAGCCAAATGATGGAGGAGTGCCCGAGTAACAGGAGGTATTGCATTAGCACTGCCCAGATCCCCCTTAGGCTTCCAAAAGGCCAAAGTACTCCTGGGGATCTCAACTTTTAAGCCACTCATTAAAAAGGAGCACACAAAATCTAGTATGGTTTTAAGGAATATCAATTCAACTCTGCCACTTAAAAACACAAGTTGGCTTTGCGTGTCGCTCCAGCAATGTCTGAGTTAATGTCTAGGGGTGAAATGTACAATTTATACCCTGGATGCCGGGAAAAAGCAGTAAAATAAAAACCATTGAAGAAAGTTTATTATAGGAACCATACAGTTTGTTGACATTAAAAAAAAATGCTTATCTACTGCAACCGTGATTGGGCTTCTAGGTTAATAGGAAACACATTTCCCCAGAGTTAGAGCTCTGACGTGCATCATAAAACCTATATTTTGCTTTATTTTTGTATAAAAGCTTCCTCCAATGTTTTGGAAAGGGCCAAAAGGGTATTGGTATTTTCAAAGTGTGAACAATGGTCTTTCTGTTCTCTCACTCCCCCCTTCTCCCTTTTTACTGTATGTAGCTATTAACGAAAAAATGTCTGCTTCTAGTCAAGATGGCTACAGGAGACTACAGGCTTTTCTCAAAGCTTTTGAAGTCAACGGCAGCCAGAAGTATGTGAGCCCCTAATTATATCATTATCAGGCACATAGTTTCAGTATCTCAGACCTCACATCAGTCTCAGTCACTCCCTGATCTGCTTCCCTTTGATGGGGCCAGGAGGCTTCACTCTGAAGCAACAAGAGCGGTTACTTTGGTCTAATTACACCTCCCCCCCCCCCTTCCTTTTAGTAAATAAATAAATATTGCAGCACTTCACTTTCTTCAGCTTATCCACCATTTCCAAATAAAGGGGCCATCAATAACAAAACAGTGACCCATGCACTTATATTCCCTCCGAAATTGACATTTCCAGGAAAGTGTGGGGTGGAAGTATTTGGCCAGAGCTTGCGTTTAGGATCCACTGAAAATAAATTGCTTCAAAGTCCATGTAATCGGACGTTTAGTGCAATATCTGGGTATTTAATAGGTCTCCGATTCATACTTCTAATTCAGGGAGAGACCAATAACATTTTAATAAGAGCTTACCTGGGGGTCTGACATCAATGAAACAAAAGGTGTGTGGGGGGGGGGGGGGTATTCGGAAGGGGAGAGAATCTTTGAATTATATGCATTTATGATGACTATGCATGTTGGCAAATGCTCCAGAGGGTGATCCTGTGCCAACAAGCCGCATAAGAGCCGCATTCTAAACCTCTCATTGCTGGGAACGAACCCTTATTAAAACACAGAGGAGAACATGTGATGCGAGTACAATGTCCTGTCTGCATTAAACAGGCGCATGGACATAGCCCCCTAGTGCCCCCTGCGCAAGGAATACTACCGTCCTCACTCACACACACACACCACCGTCCTCACACACACACACACACCACCGTCCTCACACACACACACACACACACACCACCGTCCTCACTCACACACACACACACACACACACACACACAAACCACCGTCCTCACTCACACACACACACCACCGTCCTCACTCACAAACACACACACACCACCGTCCTCACTCACAAACACACACACACCACCGTCCTCACTCACAGACACCACCGTCCTCACTCACACACACACCGCCGTCCTCACTCACACACACACCACCGTCCTCACTCACAGACACCACCGTCCTCACCCAGCCAATCACGTACACCTTCCCCAACTTGTTCCCTCTTCTACATTTAACAAACAGCACCAGAATAGTGTCGGTATTACAGGAGCTAATGGTACTCTGTGCTGATAATGTTACTGGGAAAAGGTTGACAACGATACATCTGTAAAAACACTAGTCAGACCTCCAGCAAAAACCACCCAACAGCGATTGCTACATAAATCATTTCGTGAGCTTGATGTCCCTGTCCCCATGCACACTTCAGATGTCCCTAACTCCACCATATCCAGAAACATTGAGTCACATTGACACCACAGCCAAAATAAATCTCCCCTCTTCACCCGTCCCACTCACCTTTTGTTAGCAGAATGGCCATGGCACACAGTTCTAATTGTAGCCAGATAGCAATCAGGCTGGGTTGGCGATCCATTTAAAAGCCCTGCTCTCCCCGGGTCAGCTGCACGTCTTCAAGGGCTGCGCCAAGGAAGTGTGACCACCCAGCAAACAGGACATGCAGATCCCCCTTTAAATGAGACGCAGGATTTCCACCCGGATAACAACCCGGCGCCACATCAGTCTCAAGGTGAGAGAAGTTGGCCCTTGCAGAGCTCTGCAGGATTAAGACCCTTTTCTCTCCCACTCAACTTCCCCTCCCCTGGGCTTCCTCTCTGCTGCAGCGCAGGGAAGCTGGGGGGGAAGGACAGCGAGGCACAGGTCTGAATGGAGATGCAAGCAATAAACTTTCTCTCCCCCCACTGAGCACAGGCAGCGCCTGTATTGTAATCCCGCTGCTGCACAGTGGGTGATGCCTGGCACCTCTGGAAGTCCGCACTGCTCCTCACAGTGGGTGATGCCTGGCACCTCTGGAAGTCCGCACTGCTCCTGCACAGTGGGTGATGCCTGGCACCTCTGGAAGTCCGCACTGCTCCTCACAGTGGGTGATGCCTGGCACCTCTGGAAGTCCGCACTGCTCCTCACAGTGGGTGATGCCTGGCACCTCTGGAAGTCCGCACTGCTCCTGCACAGTGGGTGATGCCTGGCACCTCTGGAAGTCCGCGCTGCTCCTGCACAGTGGGTGATGCCTGGCAGCTCTGGAAGTCCGCACTGCTCCTCACAGTGGGTAATGCCTGGCACCTCTGGAAGTCCTCACTGCTCCTGCACAGTGGGTGATGCCTGGCACCTCTGGAAGTCCGCGCTGCTCCTCACAGTGGGTGATGCCTGGCAGCACTGGAACTCCGCGCTGCTCCTGCACAGTGGGTGATGCCTGGCACCTCTGGAAGTCCGCGCTGCTCCTGCACAGTGGGTGATGCTTGGCAGCACTGGATGTCCGCGCTGCTCCTGCACAGTGGGTGATGCTTGGCACCTCTGGAAGTCCGCGCTGCTCCTGCACAGTGGGTGATGCTTGGCAGCACTGGATGTCCGCGCTGCTCCTGCACAGTGGGTGATGCTTGGCAGCACTGGATGTCCGCGCTGCTCCTGCACAGTGGGTGATGCCTGGCAACACTGGAACTCCGCACTGCTCCTGCACAGAGAATAAGAACACTGCCCCGGGACGCGTCCCTGCTGCAGCCCAACCCACTCCCACCGGCTATTGGCTCTACTGCAACAGCGACACCGCCCACAAGCGCTTCCTTTGTTGGCTCCATGGAAAGTCAATCATTTAACTGTACAAGTGGAGACAGGGGGGGGGGGGGAGATCTTGTAGAAAGCTGCTGTGGCAGATGTGTGATGTCCCAGTCTTCAATATAGTGTTATTGCATGCCTGGCTAACAGAGCAATGATAACATGTATACTTGTATTTAGAGGTAGCCAAGGATTAGCTATGCGAAACGTATTGCAGCGAGACATGACACATGCTGCCCTTATTCGTGGGCACACATTATCGTGTCTATCTATGTGCAATGGATTGCAGGCTTGCAGAAGTAAAGTGTAGCAAACGCATGGAAAGCAGATTTGCATTACACTTTGGAAATATAAAGCCATAATGGAAATCTGAAATAAGGCTTTTTAAGTGTAGACCTTTAATTGATCACTCTTCGTTTTTAAAAGCTTAACGTTGTAGAACAATAATCTTGACCTCTTCTGTGCATTTCTCTATATTCAATACTATCGTATATTGGTTTGCTCTAATTAGATAACATGTATTCAGTTGCATTAGACATTGAAACAATATGCTTATATATGGACATGCGGTACTATTACATTATCATTAATGTACAGTTGGTATATTTATATTAAACCTTGAAACTGCCGTTTGGTTTTGATATGTTAAAATATGTTTGCTTCTATTATAGTTTATATTAATATTGCATGACTTTCCATAATATTATTAAGTACAAATTCAACATATATGGTTGAAATATGTCTATACGTGTCAAAGTTGTTTACAGGCTGAATACGTCCCTCTATAATTATCTGTAAGAGATAGTTTGGAAAAAATAATAATTTTGTGCATATTTTAACATATATTAATTGCATTTTCTAGGTATAGCGTTTTAATCTATCATGTGAAGTTCTAGAGTTACTCGTCTCATGTCATATGACATTATTATGCATTGAACTACGGGGTTTAAATATATATTGAAATTCAGGTGTAGTTTGGAGGATGCATAATGAGTTACCTATAATCTAAAAATGTAAATGCTGGTTAATAATATTTCTTAAACTCTCCAGTATATTGGAATATGATAGTTTCAATTAAAATTCTAGTGATCTGTTATAATTGTCTTAAATCCCTTTAATGCCATTGGGGAATTCATCTATGGAGTTTCAAAGCATCATGTGCAGTGTGTTGTAGAGGTTATATAATTACTTGTTCCCTATATACATTGTGTATACTCAAGGGGTTAATTTATAGTTAACCCCTTCAGGGCCCCGCAAGACGTGTTAAACGCCCCACTGGCATGGTAGGGTTTGTTTGCTGGTGTGTTGATGTGATGAGTACAAGCTAATCAGTTGGCTGATCACAAGGCAGAGCATGTAGCTGGACTGGATGGGGCAGAAGTAGCAGGCAGACAGTTAGTAAAATTAGCAATCCAAAAGCTCATGGCGCCACTGAGACGACACAGACAGAGACTGACACTCAATTATCCCCCAACAATACCAGGCAAACACACAGCCCAGCCTGATCAATATCAGACCCAAAGTGATCTCTTTACTGATATGCTAATTCATTTGCTAGTGAACTATCTCAATCCATCGAAGGAAGATCCAGATCGTTTATTTTTTTTTACAAAAACAAAACTTTTGAAATGTCATTACAATCTGACAGAGTTAAATCAGAAGGAAGAATTAAAAGGAAACCCTGTTATCTGCTGTCTCAGATCAGAACTGGGCTCTATGAGAGCTTGCCATCTAGCAGGGATATATTTTCATTAGTCTATATTTGTGGCAATACGATGTTACATTGCCATAACTTGTCATTGTTATGAGAAAAATATTAGGTAAATAAAAAGCATTTTTAAAGAGGAATTAGTTTTTGTATTTTAGAATAAAGCAACATAATCTGAATGGTATAAGAATTTGACAAGTTAATTGTTTTACTAAGATCTGTTAAATGTCAGTTTTTAAACTGAGTTCTCCAAATCCCCACATTGCTTTAATACCCAACCTAGAAACTCTTGGATTTCAAAGGATTCTACTTCTATCGGAGTAGCATAGCAAGTTTCTTCCAGCAAACATCCTCTCTGTATTGCACATGTAAAGGAGTTCACCACAGACCATTATTTTTGCCAAACAACCAGCAAGAAATAGATTATTTGGTTAAGTGCTGTAAACACTGAAACAGCAACATAAGGCCTCGGACATAGTTAGCGCTTAGGTGCTGCTACTCGCTCTCGCTTGCTGACGCTCGCGCTACCAGGAGCTTTTTGCTGTCCTGACAGAGGAGACAGCAAGCGCGCTTGGGAGGCGGGTATCACTGTGTGTGTGTCACTTGGTAGCTGTCAGTGTGTGTGTGTGTCACTTGGTAGCTGTCAGTGTGTGTGTGTGTCACTTTGAAGTGGTCTGTGTCACTGGGGAACGTGTGTGTGTGTGTGTGTGTGTGTGTGTGTGTGTGTGTGTGTGTGTGTGTGTGTGTGTGTGTGTGTGTGTGTGTGTGTGTGTGTGTATAGATTGTGTGAGTTAAGAATTTATTAAATTCTTATATAATATATATTTTAATATTTTAAAAATTAAAAAAAAAAGACCTGTTGTGAGAATAAATTATTTATTAACATTGTGCAATTTTGATAAATATATTCACACACGCACACGCGCGCACATGCACATGCGCACATTCATTTCTGGGTGTTTGGTGCTATGCTGTACGTACATACAATCCTTCCGGTCCCCACCTGACCCTGCCTGGTGTCTCCGGTTCCCCTCCTCACCCCCCCCCCCCCCCCCCCCCGTCTCCGGTTCCCCTCCTCCCTCCGCCCCCCTCTCACTCCCTTCGCCCCCCCTCTCTCCCTTCTGCCCCCCCTCTCTCCCTTCTGCCCCCCCTCTCTCTCCCTTCTGCCCCCCCTCTCCTTCTGCCCCCCCCTCTCCCTTCTGCCCCCTCTCTCTCCCTTCTGCCCCCCCCATCTCTCTCCCTTCTGCCCCCCTCTCTCTCCCTTATGCCCCCTCTCTCTCCCTTCTGCCCCTTCTCCCCCCACCACACCACTCCGTTTGCCCCCCCCCCTCCACCACCAGCCTGTTTTTCACACCTACCCCCCTGCACCAGCCCCAGCCCGTTTTTCAAACCCACCCCTCTGCACCAGCACCAGCCCCAGCCCGTTTTTCACCCCCCCCTGCACCAGCCCGTTTTTCACCACCCCCCCCTGCACCAGCCCCAGCCCGTTTTTCACCCCCCCCCCCCTGCACCAGCACCAGCCCGTTTTTCACCCCCTGCACCAGCACCAGCCCGTTTTTCACCCCCCCCCCCCTGCACCAGCACCAGTCCGTTTTTCAAACCCACCCCCTGCACCAGCACCAGCCCCAGCCCGTTTTTCACCCCCCCCCCCCCCCTGCACCAGCCCCAGCCCGTTTTTCACACACACAGGCCCTGGTCCGATTCAAGGCAGGGGAGGATGACTCCTGTATGGCGTCTTCTCATCTGTCTACTGCCATGGGCGGACTCGGTCTGGTGAGAAGCCGGTAATGAGCAGTCCCCCCCCCCTCACCCTGGTGGCGGTGCATGCATGCTATCTCTGGTGTGTGGGACACACAACACACACAACACACACAACACATACAACACACACTGCCTTCTGTCTGGTCGCATTGCTCTGTAGTAACAATGGCGGCTCTGTAGTGCTCTGTAGGGAACCGGCTGCAGCCCCATTGGATGGGAGCGGTCACGTGACCGCTCCTCCGCTTCCCCGAGCAGCAAATTTCAATTTGCCGCTCTCGGAAGAGTTTCTCAGCCTCCGCACGCATCAGCGCGCATACGGAGGGAGAAACTATAGCCGCGCTGATAACAGATGAAGGGGCTTTGTGCATCTGTTCAGCGCGGCTCAGCCCGCCTCAGCGACGCTGAGTACACTATGTCCTGGGCCTAGGCTGCATTTAGACTGCATGCTCGCGCGACCACGTGAAGTGGCGTGCACCCGAAACGTGCTGGAGGCGACAAGCAGGCGTGGCCGTGACATCACTTGTGCGGTTCACCCTCATTGGCTGATCCGCTCACGTGACGCGGCCGTCAAGAACAATTCTAATTGTACGTTCAAAACTGTCACGCTTGGTAGCGTGCGCAGCCGCACACACTATGTGAGCATTCATTGCTCTCCATTAATTTGTTGCGGCATGCCGCGAGTACAATCGCGACTTAAGCTTAAAGAGATCAATGTTAAAGTGGGCAAAAAGAAGCAAAAAAGGGACACATTATGAGTGCTCATTTGCATGTCGTTACCCAGGATCCCTAGCGGCAGTATGAGCACAGCATGCTGTGATTATGGGGTAAAGCAGGGTTGGGGACCTGTCTTAGACCGCGCCCATACTTTGTGCGACGGCGCGCGCCGCGAGACCAAAATGCCATACCTCCATGAGGCAGGCCATAGAGCTTGTGACGAAGCGCGACAATTCGAGCAGACAAACAATTTTGTGTTTGTCGCTCGACGGCCGGGTCACGTGCGTGGTTCAGCCAATGAGGACGAACCGTTCACGTGACGTCACGGCCACACCTCTGCCACGTCTCCCCGTCACTGTGGATCACAGGCGTCACAGGCCACAGATCGCTTGGCTGACAGGTGTGCACGATGCTATGCGCTCCATCGCTCGCACCTACTATACCCACGGCATTAGACTTGAATGTGCTCATAAGTGTTCCGTATTATTCTGTGAAGTAGTAGACAGCGTTGCTATAAATATCATATCATGGAAAAATGAACGCAGGATTATCTGTTTAGATCTCTAACCCCTAAGACTTTAATTCACAATTAGGAACTCACAAACAGAATCAAGCAAATGGGGAGAAATGTAAGAAGAGTTAACTACATGCTTGTGAAACTCATTTGGCCATTCACTCATATGCCTCACATTGATGTCAATTATAAAATATGTAGATAGATAATTATGTACAGAGATATGAATATATAATAATAAATATATTGATATGTTATTGTTAGTATAATATTTCCAAATGCATGGGTATTTCTGATTCCTGATATCTACATAAAAGAGATCTAAGTATCCTAATCTGAGCATCCAAACTATCCATGGTACTTCCGGATTACCATATTTTTGGAAGTGTGTACTTCAGTGATATGACAATGTGACTGCCACAGGCATGGAGAATACAGAAGTTAAATACTTTGGTCCCGTTTACCTGGATTGTGCCTGGTATGTTTCACTAAGACGACAAACAAAATTGCAATGAATTTACAAATGCATTTCACAAATAAATGTATCCATCCTTAAAAGTCCAATCTTTTTTCTTTCTTTTTTAATTTGGACTTCTTGGAAAATTAAGTGTGTTTTGTCTTCTCAGTGGAAACTCTGAACTTGTCAATCAACTGTTTCCTTTGGCTGTGTCCCATGATGACATCATCGTAATTGTACACACGCCCCACCCTGTAAGAGGAGAAAGGGAGAGCAGAGTGCTTAACACATGTGACATCACACAGAAGGGAACAGCTAAAAGGAAATATGTTTATTAAAAAAAAAAATGTATTTAAAAAAAAAAAAACTTTGAGTTATTTTAAGAAGAAAGCTATTCACGACCCCTGTTTAACCCCTTCAGTACTTTGAACACTTGAAACCAGGGGTAGCCAACTCCAGTCCTCAGGAACTACCAACAGGTCAGGTTTTTAGGATATCTCAGGAAGCTGACCTGTTGGTAGTCCTTGAGGACTGGAGTTGGCTACCCCTGCCCTAAACACATTGCAGTTACAGCTGTAGCCAAAATGATTGCAACCCATGGCACGCTGCAGCGGGACATACACAATGTAACAGAGGGAGAAGCCGCCATTGTTTTGCGACAGCCCTGTGCAAGAAGGGGGCGGCGCTGTGGCGTCATTTCCACCCGCAGTGGCGTGCCACGGGTTGCAATAACGCTGGCTACATCTGTTCTGGTTCATCTTGCTGCTGGGAGGCACTGCACACGGAACGCGGTACCATGCATTTGATTTAAATGGCGCCACAGTTTACGCCGCGCTTTACAAGATTAGAATGCAGGGTAAATAAAGTCCAAAGAATAGGGAAAAGCATGGCAGGTAAAGAACAACATTAAACAAAGAGAGACCCGGAGAGCTTCCAATACCTAGAAACATTGACTAGCTAATGCAAGCTGGGGTGTTTTAAAAATGTATTCTTGCTCATTGTAGCAGGAGGAAGTAACTATAGATGCTGATTTATCTCTCTAAAAAGACCCCCTCAAACTATAGCTTCAGATTGATACGTTTGTAGATACATCCTTTCTATGTTGACAGAGTACGTTTAAATATTGTTGCTGCCATTAGTTCATACACTTTACATACTTGACACAAGCTTTACCAAAATGTTAATTTATTAACTGTTTTTTTTTTACTATTTTAAATAAAAAAACTAAACTAGATGTAAGAGTATTTAAAACCAGAGACAGAACATAAAACACAGACAGAGCTCAGTCCACGTCCAGTGAAACTCATACACGGTACAGTGCCTAAATATATATGTATAAATATCTATTAAATAAAATGGTCTTTTAGTTTAACATTTTGGCCAAATTGTTGTAAGCCCCTGAGCCACTGCACGGCAGACCACATTCTTCAGGGGTCCCTAACACTAATATAGATTCTTAATAACCTGTGCATTACCAGGAAGAATGATTTATAATAAATCTGTCAATATTAGTTGCAAAGTTCTAAGTCTGATTGAAGCTTTTATTAACCTGTACATTACCAGGAAAAGCACTCTGTATTAGATTTGTCACAATCATACTGCAAGCAAGCAAGTTCCTCTGAGAGTGGGAGATGCTATGGAGTGAGCTTTTAACCATTTAAATGTGGGAGGGGGTAAGCTTCAATTAGGTAGGAGGTTGTTAGGTGTCCAGTATGTTTAGATGTAAGAGTAATCGTATTTATCCCAGAGAAGTGTAAACATGAAGTAGGGAACTGTAACGTTTGAAAACCTCTGCACACTATAACTTCATTTATACCGAGCTCTCGTGCACTTCCCATCCCCTAGTACAGGGGTCTCCAAACTCAGTCCTCAAGAGCCGCCAACAGGCTGGCTTTTATGGATATCCCTGTTTCAGCACATGTGGCTCAGTCTTTGACTGAGCCACTGATTGAGCCAACTGTGCTGAAACAGGGATATCCATAAAAGCTGGCCTGTTGGCGGCTCTTGAGTACTGAGTTTGGAGACGCCTGCCCTAGTACCATCACACATTGTCTACGGATGCCTGTTTTATAATGAGATGCATCAAATTCTGAATCTCTTACAATTATTTTAACTTGTTTTATGTATTTACCCGTCAAGTCTGAACTGGTATAAACTGACGAGCCTCAGAATTTGCCATGTATAATGCTAAAGTACTGCAGAACTGTATATCTTATTTTACTGAGGTGAAAAGAAACAGGTAGCGCAAAATGAACACAGGTCACATGTAATACTGCTTGTATTAGAATCCAATCCCTATCACTCACAATGTATGGTGAATGGAGGGCGGCAGCCAAATTAGACAATGACCACCTGTTCACTGAAAGAGCATACAAAACACAAATAAATCCGGCGCCTATATATACTTACAAAATGCAGATTATTCTACTAATAAAAAGGATATGTAACCATACTGTGATGTTCAACACAGGGTCCTTAGGA
This sequence comes from Ascaphus truei, assembly GCF_040206685.1. NCBI lineage: Eukaryota > Metazoa > Chordata > Amphibia > Anura > Ascaphidae > Ascaphus > Ascaphus truei. The sequence continues at coordinate 423,788,509 of NC_134484.1, read as the reverse complement.
TCATCCAATGGAAATGGTAAATAGTACTTACCGTGTGCATGAAAAACAGAAAGAAATAACATACATAGTGTAATACTGCCTGATATATTATCTATACTGTTGTAACAAACATACACAACAAAACAAACAAAAAATAATTAAAAAATGTAAAAAAATTCCAATAAGCAGAGACACTCTACAGCAGCTCCAGATTGGAGCCGGTTTTGGCGATACACAGCTCCGTAAGTCTCACGAGACTTGAGCATTTGCAGTGAGCCATTCACAGAGTTCGGCGGTTGCCGACAACAGCCGAGGTCTGTGAGAGGGAACTTTTCATCCAGCTGCCGTGATTTGCTCCAGTCCGCGCCAGGAGACCACCGATCCGGTGACCAATACAGACGGGATAACCGCTGGGGATTTGCAGACCGCAGATGACATCAGTTGCCCTGCAGTAGATGTGCCATTAACGAGAGCGGATGCTCTCAAACACTATCCACTGCCTACTATTACATTCAATCTAGTAAGTGGGAATTGCACCTGATGCAGCTGAGAGATTTGCAGGATTTTTGTTATAATTAAGTTATTTTGATTCATTGTTTTAATAAATGTATTTTTTTATTCAGCAATATATCACCTGAGTTATTCGTGAGGCTTCCATATTAATTTTTTGTTTGTTTTGTTGTGTATGTTTGTTACAACAGTATAGATAATATATCAAGCAGTATTACACTATGTATGTATTTTCTTTCTGTTTTTCATGCACACGGTAACTACTATTTACCATTTCCATTGGATGATCCTAAGGACCCTGTGTTGAACATCACAGTATGGTTACATATCCTTTTTATTAGTAGAATAATATGTATTTTGTAAGTATATATAGGCACCGAATTTATATCTTATTTTACTGATATATATCAGCAAAATAAATACCATTTCTTTAACGTTTGCGTCCACTCAATTGCCTAACTTTTCTGTCCTAATAAAGCTCCCTTCCTGTAATGATGATGCAAAAATGATTTCTACTTTATAAATTACCTACACCTCCATTATCCATATGTCATAGTTATATAGTTACATAGTAAATGAGGCTGAAAAGAGATATACGTCCATCAAGTTCAACCTATGCTAAATTTAGACGACATGTCAAATCATATTTTACACGCCCTATTAAAGTAGCTACCATTATGAATTAATCTCCCAGTGCCCCAGTCATTACATTTAGATTGTAAGCTCTTTGCATTCTTCTGTAATACGACACTTTCTGCCTCATACAAGTAAATGAGCTGTAACTTAAGGGATCTGCAAGGGTAAGAAGTAATCTTATGGCCCTTAAGTTCCTAGAAAACAATTGTACTGTACAATCCTGCTTACATTCTGAGCATTATATAAGTAAAAACATATTATCCCGTAATTAGTTTGCTATGAAAACTGTACTTTTTTTGTATTGTGTGGAATTACGATGTTGCGCTTTCTGGAGTTCATGCAATGTGTTGCATGCCGCTCTGCCAGAAAAGGGGTTGAACATATTTGGAACTATAAAACGAATAACAATATTACTTTTAACAATGCTTTCAATTGATTTATTTTTAAATTACATGTTCGGTTTACTGAAGGATGCTAGTATCCCTATTGATCCCAGAAAGAGTAATTGTATTTATTTATAAAATGTCCCACCATGAAATAATACATTGAGAGTTACCTCTGATTTTTCAAGTATGTCCTGGGTGCAGTTATGATAACAATAGATAGTTACATTTTAATGAACAGGGTTATACATTATATTTCAAAATATTGATATTATTGAAGATATACACCTGATACATAAAGCTTGGCCCCCTGCAGATGCACTTACCAGACTGCCCTCCTACTGTCTCTGTATGTTCTTCCTACCTACCAATAAGATTGTAAGCTCTTCAGAGAAGAGACTCCTTTTTCCAAAATTTTACTTTTATGTCTGAAGCACTTCTAAGTGAAGAAGAGGATATTTACAAGGCGGGACCTACGGAGAAGAAGTCATCGCTTACCTGCCCATTCCTGTCGAGTTCCGGGCCAGATGCGTCCTTCCCTGAGACTGCTGAGGTTCCGGAGTGTCCAGCGAGATCCGCCATCGCAGATGACGCGGGAGATGCCCGTATGCTGCCTGCAGAGGAACCGATGGACGTCCCCTACCTCCTGTGGGTGAGCCGCCAAGTTCCTACTTCACAGCTGATCCGGTTGAGGCCTACTTGCCTAAGGCGCCGGGTGCAGCCTCGTCCGGTGCGCAGCTCGGTGACGAACTTCCAGTCTCACTGGAAGTGACGTCATCAATGGCGCCGGGCGTGAGCTGCTCCGGTGGTCTCGCGAGATTGGCACTAACAGATGACATCACCAAGATGGCGCCCGCTGGGCCCAGAGGTGGTGAGTGTGGGCCTCTGCCAGATGTTGCCTCCCGGGTGAAGGCTACCCACCCAACCGAGGAGGTGTGTCCCTGCACCGACACCGTCCTCTGCAGGACTGGGAAGGGTCCATCGTATTGCAGAGTCCAAGGTTAAGTCCCCAGTTAAAGGTAGAGGGAAGACCCTTTCCAGAGGACAGTTAATGGACTTGTTAAAGCCCCAGTTACAGGCCCTAGTGGTAAATACCCCATCTCCCACTACCCCTGTGCTGGACATTCAGGATTTTGCTCAAGCCCATTCTGCCACTGCCCCGTCATCAACTTGTGGGTCACAGAGGGTAAAATATGTCGATCCTACTGTACAGTCTTTTGTGTTAACCAAATTTCCTGACGATGTGAATGTGGGGAATTGGTTGAGTGAAAGTTCTGGGGAGTCTGAGGGAGACATTCCAGTGGCCAATTATGTTAAACGACCAGGGAGTAGAGGGTCTTATCACTCCTCTAGGAGGTCCTCAGGATCCTAGTCACTAGTGTCAGAGGGATCAGAGTCTTCATCCCCATCTGTTCCCTCAAGTGCATTCTCACTGGTGCATGCCAGACCTGATAGTGCAGGATCTGAGTCCCTATCACAGGACATATGTAAATGTAGGTACCAGGTTCATCCTAATAAATTAGGATAATATATAGTTGACCATTTGTGGGAAGAGGGTGTATGTACTCCTGAGGAATCGGCTGAAGCTCTCTGTAAAAGGGAGAGTGAAATCAAGTTGGGGGCACGTATTCCTAAGGGCTCCGATAGTTTAAAAAGGAGAGTAAACCCTAAGGATTTAGGATTTTGGGTTCTACCCAGCCAGGGAGCTGGTTGGAAGGTACTTGAGTAGAGCTGACCGGGCGATAAGCCATGTTCCGGCAGTCTCATGGGTACCATTTTCCCAATGTCCCTGAACTCATTATGCAGGAGATTGAGGATCACCGCTATGAGTGGCTAAGGTTAGCAGTCACTGACTATCTCCAGTGTAAAACCAATTATAAGTGTAACGCTTGCGCTGCAAGACAGGACCCCGGTACTGAGGTGGGGAAGTAGTAAACCACGCACCCATAGCAGCGAAAGCGTGCCTGGCAGGCGGATTGTCAAACGTAGCCGGGTCAGGGTTGGAGAGAGAGGATTAGTCGATACTTGCCGAGGTCTTGGATTATAAAGTTCAGAATAGTCAAAGTCCGTTAGCCGTGGTCTGGGGTTGGAGAGATCAGAATAGTAGATGTCCATATAGCCGTGGTCTGGGGTTGGAGAGATCAGAATAGTAGATGTCCATATAGCCGTGGTCTGGGTTGGAGAGATCAGCAGTCAAGCGTAAGCTGGGGTCAAAAGCTAGAGAGAATTCCAAAGACAATCCGGATCGGTACACGAAGGGTTAACTGCAAGGAAACACAGGACAAGGAGCAGGGCACAACAGACGTAGGAGCTCAAGGCTACAAGAGATTATGCTCAGCAAAGCAGGAAGGGAACTGCAGGGTATTTATAGCACACAGGAACCAGACAGAAGGGAGGCGGAGCAGAGGCGCGGCCTCCGCGGAGGCAAGGATTGGCTGCAGGAGACAAGTGGGCTGTAAGTACTTGCCACGCAGCTGGGGAGCAGTGCATGATGTCACGTGTGTGCGCCGCACGCGAGAGAAGTGCGGCGCGTCCGATGGGGCGGAGCTAAGCTTCGTGGCACTCTAGAAGAGCTGCACGTGTGCGCTCTGTAAGCAGAGCGGGGGTGCGCGCACGTGCTGGTGCCAGAGTGGAGGTCTGCACAGTGACAGGTAAGGAGGGAACACGTCACAAAGGATGTGTTCCCTGATTCCTTACAATAAGGAGTTCATAACTGACTCCCTTATTTGTTCCATTATGAGGGAATGGTTAATTGGGACATGTATCTACATGGATAGGGTGGAGGCCCGCCAGCAAGTCGGTGCCTCCAGTGTCTATTCAGTGTGGGTGGAAGATTATGATGGTCGGCCAGTTAAAAAGCCGGATCCTAGATACTACCACTAGGTTAAAACCATCTAGTTATGTTAATATGTCATCACTGTCATCAGTGGACGATATCGGTTTTGTATGTATATCGGCTGATGTATATATGCTAATCATGAGTAAATTTGTGTCATTCTGCAGATCCCAGAATGACGGATGGTGCCACAAATTTGAACCCAAGCGAGGTCGTTGGGAATTTCACCCAGGGGAGAATGTAACAGGGTATGTCCCATAATACCTCTCTTTCCCACATAGTGTATCTGTTATGTAAGCTCCTAGTATGTTCAGGGCAGTAACAGGTTAATCTATGGGCCAGTGACCCCCCCTTATGCTCCACTTGTACGTGAAGGAAGTAAGGTGGTGACTCATGGCCTGTGTAAGCCTATCCGAGATGGGTATAGTCCAGGAGCCCTCCCCTTCCAGAGACTTCCAAGTGGGAGTTGCAAATGTAGTCAGTCGTGCTGGGAGGAGAAGAGAGCACAAAGGCTGTCAGTCTTCCCCATCGGGGGAAGCATGCCCATCCCAGGCTCAGGCCTGTGGACCATCAAGATTCATTGCCCCCTACTACCGGGGTATGCACCCTCCAGAAGTCTGGGACTTTGGAGATTCCATTCTGCTGCAATGAAGAGCTGCAGTGATGCACAATAAAAAAGAAAAACCTGTCCTGCGCTTCAGCTACACTGCAGTGCACCAGAAGGTGTCAATCAGCCATGTGTGCCGGGTATGAGGAAGCTATGAGCAACCCTAGAGTGATCGGAGTGCGTGGAGAGGTAAATAAAGTTAGAAACTCTTACCTTTAATCTCCACTCCGGTCTGGGTCCTGCTATCCTCTCTCCTCCGGCGTCCGCATGCTGCCTTCAGTGAATGCAGATAGGTAGTGTGTGGAAAAGGCGCTACTGCGCATGACAGAACTCCAGTAGGTCCCGGATGATGCAAAAAAACTTTATTGGCACATAGACATACATAGATATTGCATGAACAGTTGAAGATAATACTGTGTATGATGTTATAGGCATATGTAACAGTTACAGACCAGATTAAAATGTAATATACTTTGTAGCTTGTGGTACATTTTAGCCTTTCCCCTACCCTATAGGTGTACCAAGTAGATAATGAGTCCTGGCCTGCTGAGGCCCTATGGACTGGCCAGGTATGTCATCATAAAAATGCTAATTTTCTAGGGTATTATGAGGCTACCCACTTCAGTTATGTTATTATTGGCAGCAAAAAGGTTAATGGACCGACCTTAATCATACAGGGTTTTCTTGGGCATAAGTTTTCAATAATACAGAGCTCCCATCTCATCAATCATCAGATGTGATCGCTAAACTAGAGACAGAAGGCATAAATACATATAGCTGTGATGAACCTCCTACACTATATATTTAGGCCTCGCATCCTCAGTTTGGAGACTCCATCTGCCGAAGTGACTTCTGCAGTCTCAAAAGCTTATGCATAAGAAAACCTTGTATGTTCACTTTACTGGCAAACCAACACATGTTGCTAAATTGGACCGCGTCTGTGGTAAGTAAATCATATTAACATGTTTATTTCAAACCATGCGACAAGACTTAACCTTCAACTCTCTCCCTTTTCTCAGGTTTCCCCCACCTTGTCCTACACTTGCCATGTTGTGAATGGGTCTCTTATTCCAGCGCTCCCTTGGTTTCTTTTGCTTTCTCTCCCATTTTCTATTGTTCTCGAGTCCTTGAAATATAACCCACATTCTTATTTCTTCCTTCAACACTCCATACCGCTTTTATACTCTACTCCCACTTTACATTATTAGACTTCATATGCCCTGCCAGCCTGCCATGCTACAAGCCTTTGACAGGTTTTACTCAAGTTACAGAACATTTTAGATGCACCAGTGGATTGACAAGTGCCCAGTCTGGCTCAATCTGAAGAAGGGGAGCACTTTGCTTGTGAAGGTGGAATCGTAGATAACGAAGGAGCTATGGGAAATTCAAGCCATGTTTCAGCTTACCATGTGTACCATCTAACTTTGAAAAATAATTAACAAAAATGTATAGGTTCCTGATTTGTGCAAAGCAGATTTGATGCAGGCTGTCATACCTTTTAGCAGATCAACATTATAGTGCTTCATAGATTAGATTATAGCGTACAGGGCTTTCAAAACCTCATAACTTTCTTCTTCAAGTGTACTGTCACATTAAGGTTTTGAAAAGCTCTGTACAGCGACAGGTCACTTGAAGAAACCTATGAGGTTTCAAACGCTCTGAACACTATTTCATCTATTAAGTACTGTAATGTTGAACTGCTAAAAAATAACAGGACATACTGTACATTGAATCTGCTTTTCTCAGGGCCAAATACATTTACTAAAACTTTCATTGGTGTAGAAAATCATATACATTATCAAGCTAGCCATAGCTCCTCAAACATCTCGCTGCCTTTGGTTAATTTTGATATGAAAAATCCTCCCACATACCCAACCGAGAACATACTTTTGTAAAAAAAATCATATATTTATATCCCTGCCTGGCTTGGCTACTAGTCTACCCTCCCTGACATGTAAACCCTGGTAACAGTGCGGGCAGTGTCAGGACCAATCCATGGATTTTCCCAACAGTAAGCAGCATCCTTGAGTGACAGGGGAGGAGGCCTGTGTTCTGCCCATTAAGGGGCTCATATCTTAGACCTTCCCCTCGGTATTTAAGGGGCTGCACACCTAAATTTAATCAGTTATCTCTCCCCCCTGAGAGAGACTGGTATCACACAGAGGTGTACCGAGCACTAGCACCTGCTGTCCCCCCTTCCCCCCCCCCCCCCCATCTGGGAAGTGCGGGGTGATTACCTTACCTCTGACTCCCATAGGGAGTCAGGGAAGAGTTTGGACTGCCCTTGGTATCTAGGCCAGGGGTGAATGTCCAGGGACCATCCTAAGGTTGAAGACCAATTGACTGGGGAAGTAGATACTGTTGTATGCTGTGTATGAATATGGAGAGAGAATAAAGTATTCCCGTTCAACTATACTCCTCCCTGGTGTGCAATCTATCCGGGGGAGTAGTGTAAATTCTCTTGCAGGGGTTGCCTTCATCTTACTGGAGCCTGCAAAAGATGGAAGCGCTGATTACCATGGGATAAAGAACAGTCTTCTACCCCAGAAACCTGTCCTGATGTCCTCACTACCACTGGCGGATGACTCAGCATCCTGTGAACCAGCAGGTATCCAGCATTACATACACTGAGGGTGAAGGAAACACTGTTACACACATATATATATAAATATATATATATATATACACATATATATATATATAAATATATATATAAATATATGAAAAAAGAAACGAAAAGAAACAGGCGCACACCTAGTGCATTAAAGTATAACAATTTAGTTTATAGAACAATAAAAACAGTCAAATGCCCACTCACAAAGGTACACGGTTTAAAAGCAGGTATGAGATAGGCTCTCATAAGCCAGTACTGCCGTCCGATATCAGCAATGGTATCCTTCTCCTGTTTGTTCTCCACGTGGTTCAAACAACCGGAAGTGGCGTCCCTCCGGTCGGGTGCCCCGCACAGGAAGTCCCTCCGGGAACCAGCACCTTCAGTTCACTGCTTCTGATTAGTGCACCACCGGGGGAAAAGGATCCAAACTTCTTCTTAGCCTCACACAGCCTGCAGTGTCTCTCAAACAGCAGTGGTAATGTCCGTGGGAAAGTGACACCTCAGTCTTAGCCACGCCCAATAATAGAGGCGCTACTTCGTTTCTTTTTTCTTTTGTTTTGATTATATATATATATATATATATATATATATATATATATATATATACAGGGGGTGTGCCAAGGTTGGCGTCCCGGGCCCCGTGAGTCAGGGGGCCCGCTGCGCGGCCGTGCCCGTTTTATTAAAAAACAAAAATATAACGGCGATCCCCGTGCGCATGCGCAGAGCCGAGGTCCCGGCGCGCATGCGCAAGGAAAGTAGGGTGTCTGGCCTGCTAACTGTGGGCCCGCTCTCCCCGCTACCAACGTGGGAATGAGGGGAAGTGCCGTGGCGAGTTTCACACCTGCTTTGACCCATGAAGCAGTGTAGACTCTCTGCTGTGCCGTCAGCTGTTTTCTCTGCATCTCCCCGCTGAAATATCTCGCGCTGACACCAACTACGGAGCCAGACGATCCCTCCCTTACCAGTAGAGGATTAGAAGAACAGGTCCGTGATGTCAGACGCCGCCCGAGTGCGGAAGTGAGAGACGAGGAAAGCTGAATAGAGCTAAGCAAAGCTGCGTCGCTACTGAACCCAGAGTGGTTAAACTGCCTTACTTTATTCTGGAGCATGTGAGTGTATTGGAGCTCCTTGCTCTAGTATTGTCTGTTAATTAAAACTTGTTGCACTATATTTCTCTTTTTTCCTTCCTACATATGCTGGCAACGTCGTTACTTGATTCCCTGTGATAATCCCCACCCTGGAGAGGAGTTCTTGCGCTTTGTGTCCTCCCCCAGCTTCGCCCATGCCTTCCAACCCAGCTCCCCCCGCCAACCCAGCTACCCCCGTGCACTGCCAACCCAGCTCCCCCCACGCCCGCCTACTGCCCTGGACAGCAGCCGCCACAAAATTAGCCTGACAGTCTGGCCCCTGCCCAGCCCCCGCCCTCCGAGCCTACCTCCCACCCCGGGCAGCAGCTGCGGGTGCAGAGGGGTAAGCATGAAGCAGCACTCATCCGATCAAGGTCAGTCACCCAATCAGGCAGTCACTCACCCACCCACCAAGTCAGTCAGTCACCCACCAAGTCAGTCAGTCACCCACCCAGGCAGTTACCCACCCAGCCAGGTGTCACCCACCCAGGCAGGCAGTCAGTCACTCACCCAGGCAGTCAGTCACCCACCCAGTAACTCAGTCACCCACCCATCTACCCTGGCAGTCAGTCACCCACCAACCCTGTCAATGGCAGTCTGTCGCCCACCCAGTCAGTCACCCACCCAGGCAGTCACCCACTCAGGCACCCTGGCAGTCAGTCACCCACCCAGGCAATCATTCACCCACCCAGGCAGTCAGTCAGTCACCCACCTATACTTAACCCCCCCCCCAAGGCTCATACTTAACCTCCTCCCTCCTGACCTATACCTAACTCCCTCCTCCCCCCACCCCAGGCCGATACTGAATCCCCCCCAGGCCATTTGTCACATTGGATGTAGCATTGGGTATCTTTGTCTTTTGTTGAAAATATAAAAATAAACAGATTGCATTGTAATGTTTTTTTCATATTACAATAACAAGAAAACAGTTAAGTAAAACTTGCGCACTAAAAATGTTTTTTTCGTGGTAGGTGCGCTATGGGTTATGGGGGGGTCTGCTCCTTTCATTTGTCCTGGGCCCCATGATTTCTGTTGGCGGTCCTGTATATATATAGTCTAACTCAAGGGTGCGCAACTCCAGTTCTCAAGCAAGCCCCCCAACCCAGGCAGGTTTTCAGGGTATCCCAGATTCAGCACAGGAGGGGGGGGGGGGGAGCATTTGAGAACTGGAATTGAGCACTGCTGGTCTATCTGGCTGCCCTAAACAAATCTAATGAATGCTAATAGCAAATGATTGGCTGCTTTATTATTTTTCTTTTATTAGTTACAAGTTGAATTTCGTAGAGACCTCTAAATGGGAAAGTATTTGTAAATCAAGTGTTTTCTTTACCTTTGCCCCTCCCTGTTCTCAGAGAGCCAATAAAGTTAAGAGGAGGTGGGGAGAGAGGCCTCTGGCTGTACAGGCACTTACTGATCACACAGAAGGGAGAAACACCTCCCAAGTCTAACTTTAAAATATAAATACAACTACTTACAGGTGTAAGGTTTTGGTAAAACAAAACATCAATCACCTAGATGAGACTCCTTAACCATGTCAGTGGAATAAGTTCATTTTGGTACTAGAAACTATAAGTGACTATACCAGTAGACTCAACTTTTAACCTCTATACCCAAAAATATGATAGCCTTGTATGTTAGGCAAACAAGACAGGTATTCTGTATAACTATTCTCATGAGTAGTCACTGGATTCATGTATTTCCATCTTTATAGTGACCCACTAATTGCATTGTGCCCACTCATAGTTCCAGCACGTGCCCTCGAAAGGTTTATTATCTGTATTGTTGGTTTTGTTTCCCCATTCTGTGATTAATATTTGATCTAATATGTGGCCCCCCACTTTTTGGGTAGAATCCACAGGTTGTTTTCTGATGAGAATTATTGATCTGTATTATCAAGCAAGCAAAGATTTAGAAAAAAACACAGTTTTAGGAAAAGCAAAATGGTTCAGGCTTACTACTCAACATTTGTTATGTGCATGTGTATTTTGCTTGGGTAGCTTGGGAGTTGATTATTTTAACGGTTTATTGTTTACATAAAAAACAGTGAATGTATATTTTGTTTTAATTAAGGCTTAGAGTCAGGGACATTTTTTTCTTTCCATGCAGCTATATTTTAACAAGGTATTCATTTGGGTAAACCCCACTGTATTTTCAAAGTCATTCTGACCTAATTATAACTTAGAGTTGCTTGCAGATAACTAGTAATAACTTTTCTCTTTGTTTAAATTCCCTGAGGCTTTACTTTTGTACTTTAATTAGCCAGGGTCGCAGTTATATTATAGCAGCAGGGTTTGGTTATCATAATTTAAAAATAACAATTTACATCAGTATTGAATTGTAAAAATGAAAGAAACAATATAAGACTTTATTAAGACAACATGCTGAGTGACCTCTGGGCATCAACAGATGAAATTACACAGAAATACAGGAAACATTCAGTGGTCTAATACTTACTTCTCTGTACTGGTTCCAGCAACAAGTGTCATTAGCCACTTCAGTGCTGGGACCCCAGATCCGATTGCATTAGTTATAGGTGTAGTCCCACATAAGATCACATTGGAATAATGATAGTGATTTGTTTATTAGGTTCAGGTTAGGTTTTCTTTTCTTCTCTCGATTGTCAATCTTGTTAGTTCCACCTTGTTTTGGCGCACACTGACTGGAACGTGGCAGCAGAAACTGCAATTCACTGCATGATGTGGTAGCAAAGCCAGTTCAAAAGAGATGAAGCCCAACCTGACAATACACTCAATGAAGAGCCTGTGAGGTTAAGGCTTTGTCCCCGCTGGCGCTGAGCGTGCTCATGCTTGGAGAGCTCTCCAAGCATGAGCGCAGGTGTCCTTTAAATTTTCGCAAGCGCTCGCGGGGGTGGACAATGCAGAGGAAGCTGAGTGCACTTGTAAGCATGAAAAATTTGTTTATGTAAGCGCAGAGCGCCGGTGAGCGTGTGAGCCCGCGCATACGCGGGCGCGCATCGCGTGAGCAGGGACTTGCATATAAATATATATATATGTAGCCAGGTCTCCCATAGGTGTCAGCACCCCCCTCACCTTGAGTGCAATCGCGGGTACCTCCGAGTCCCAGGGCGGCCCCGCGCGCCGATCGCAAGGGTGAGGGCGGTCAGGTCCCGGCTCGGGGGTTGCCAAGGCCTCACGCGTGTCACGTGGATCCCGGCGTTCTCAGAGCCGGGCGGATAGGGCGCCGCCATTGCCCCTTAGTTTGCGCATGCGCAGTACAGCCTCTAGAGCCAGGGAGATGTCGCGCGAGGGCAAGGCTAGGCAGGGAAAGATTGAGGCAGCCGCAGATAGCTTGCGCAGGCGCAGTACAGCCTAGGAAAAGCCCGCGAAGCCCTAGCCTACCAGGGAAGGCTCTGAGCAGGGACTACGAGTCCCATGAGCCTCTGCGTGCCCCACATGATGCCAGGGAGCCAATAGGGCTTAAGATGTCCCTGCAGATTGGATACATTTTCGCGCGCTTGCACCACGTTAGTCACAGACCGGAGCAGCCAGGGAAGGAGGTAGGGTACAGGAGTCAGGGACTCAATGTACTAGGCCAGCACCCCCAGGGCCCGAGGTAGCTAGTTACCCCAATGTAGTGGGTGTCGCCAGGGAATGCCCTAGGTTAAGGGACCCTGTCACTCAGGATAGTCAGTTGGAGCAGGGGAGCTGTGAGGGAAGGAAGGGTGCGGGGAGTGAGTGCAGCTCCTGCACCCCTATAGGTACCCACACCCCAGGTAGGCCCCAACTCCCCACTAGGTTAGTGGGTAAGTGCTGAGGGAGGCCCAAGATAGGGACGCTGCCCTTAGTGTTGTTAGAGTGCTGCCTTGTCAGCGTCATGGCTGTCAGTGCTGTGAGGTCTGACAGGCTTGCTGCTGTAGGCGCTGGGACTCGTTAGGTATTAGTGAGGCTGAGAGGACTGGGAAGAGTTAAGGAAGTGGGGCAGATCATTAACCCCTGTATTCCCCTAGGAGTTTTCCCCGAAGCCACCTAAGGATGCTGTGCTAAAGGGACGGCCTATAGTATAGTGTGTGCCACGTTGTTGTAGTGTTAGATAGGGACTCAGCGGACGCTGCGGTTCCTGCTGAGAGGTTCGGATCCAAGTTGGGGTCCTCAGAGACTGTTTCCAGGTTGGGATCGCCCCTGGCGGTCCACGTGCAAGGAGTCCGGTTGGGGATCAGATGACGTCATCCTACGACTGACCCTTTGTGAAGTGTTGCTGACCCGAGCACCGGAGTGCTCGGCAGGTATCATACATTCATAAGTGCACCAACGGGCCCTTAGTGTAATTGTGACTGCGCAGTCACCCATTGACTCTCTCTGCAAGAGTGCGGGACATTGGGTGGGGTTCTTTGGACACTGGGTGGGATCACCTGGTGTTGGGGAAGCGTCCTGCGAGACGTCGCGGTTAGTGTCTCCTCGTGAGAGGGACACAGGTTATTATGAATGTGATGTGTTGTATTGCATGTTAGTAAAGTCCCTAGTTAATATACATGCTGTCTATGTGATTATTGTGTTTGTCCTGCGAGGAACCACTCCCCCTCTGGTGGGAGCCATCGCAGGTGGAGGTGCTGCATCGTTGTAAGTGAGTACCCCTAGTATAATTGCCCCAGGTTCCCCGTGGCGGAAGCTCAGCCCTCCTGCGAGCCAACAGGTAAAGCACCACACCTATGGTAACATTGTATGTTTTCTTGCACCCCACACTATATCTGCGATTGGGGGGGGGGGGGAACCCGTTACATATATATGCAAGTCACCTCGGCAAGCGCCGCCCGCTCAGCGAGCTCAGCGCTAGCGGGGACGCAGCCTTATAGAGCTCTGTGCTATAATGTAATCTTTGTTGGTCCATTAAAGGTGCTGTCCCACATAGCTAGTATTTTTTTGGATATTAATTGCAAATTGCATTATAAGACCTCTGTATGGGTGACTATTTATCAATCAAGTGTTTTTGCGGGGGCGGGGGGGGGGTTTACCCGTAGCCCACTCTGTCTTTATCGCAGAGCCAATAAAGGTAAGGGGAATGGAGGGTTTGCCTGTGCCAGGTCCTGTTGAACATACAGTGACCCTTGACATTAAGGAACAGCCATAAGAAATCAAATTCCATACTAAGCCCCAGCTCACCATGTTTACAAACTAGGTTTAAAAAAATATATATATTATATATATATATATATATATATATATATATATATATATATATATATACATATATATATATATCTCAAAGTACTTAGAGATTAAAGGTTTTGGTAAAAAAAAAAAAAAGGCATAAATGATCCAGATATAACCACATAAACATGTCACTGCTGTGAGTACACTTTGGTCCTATAAGGTATTTCCCCTCTAAATAGGCAAGTCATCAACTTACTAACTTTTATATTTATCTAATTTAAAAAATATATAAATAGTGTAATCATATAAGTAAAAAAAAAAATGTTGATGATTGTCCCAGAAAATGTCGACCCTTCCTTGAAACCTCAACAGACGTCCCACCCCAAGAGGCCTTCTCATCCCATTAGACTGCAACCTCTTGGTTTCCCTGCAAATGAGCCAAAAACCTGAATTAGAATGGCTGCTTAGCCCTTCTCATTTTGAAGTCAGGGGAGTTATAAATTAAACTGCAACAGTGTTGATCGGGGCACTATCACACAAAAACGTCCAACGGCTTCACTGGGAGTTTCCGTATAATGGTGCCTCCATCGGATCGCAGTTGAATGAATAAACCCCAAATAGTCTTATCCGAAAAAAACAGGGTAAGACAACTCTGCTAAGGCTCCTTTTGGTAAATATGGAAAACAGAGCTCTAGAATAACCAGCAGGGGTTAGCAAGTGAACACAGGCCTGGCGAGAGATTTGCTGAGCGGTGAGGGGGTATAAGGGAACCGATTTGTTGAGTGGAGAGCGGGACTCCAGCGGACCCATATGTTCAGCATGGGGTGGGGCCGGTTCGTTGAGAAGGGGGTAAAGTCAGGGACAAGTCAGGCCCTGATGGATGCTGTTGGCTGGCCCCTAGCTTTCACCGGGCTCAGCTGTCTCCTCCTGGCAGGGCCCACACTTACAGGGGCCCACGCTCTTCCCCATAACAATTAAACTGATTGCTGGGGGAGAGTGCGGGGCCTCTATAAGTGTTTCTTACCTTGCCCGGCAGCATCTCCTCATGTAGCGTTGCGTTGCCATGACGACGTGATTCCGCGTTGCCATTACAACGTGATGCCGCGTTGCCATTACAACGTGACTCCATTTGACGTCGCAACGAAATGACGGAAAAGAAGAAGCCGCGCTGGACAAGGTAAGAGGCCCCCCTCGCACCGAACCAGACAAAATTCCCAGCCGGCCCTGCCTGTATGAGGCATTTGTGAACACTCTACTTCAGGCTTTGGGCCTTTGCATGTAAAAATGTAAGAAAAAATGTAAAAACGGCTTCAAATACCCCAAAAGCGATAACGTTGATAATTTGCTTTAACGGCCACCCCATTTAGCACATTTGCAAGGCAAGTCATTTTTGGTAGGAACTACACCTTTAAACGTAACACCTCCGCTTGTTTGTTCTCACAAACACACCTGCACCAAAGTGAGTCAGTGGCTGCGTAATGTTTATAATTTATTACCTTTGTTAGAATTCTGACAGCAGCAAGCATTTAAAATGTATATATATATTTTTTCCATAATTCTTTATGAACATGGTATCCTGGAACTAGGGAGGATTTAACATTCAGCCAGCCTAGTATCGTGAGGAGCATTCTTTGTTGGTTAACCCCTTCAGTTCCAGAGGGGCCTGCAATGCAAGGTCAAAGAAAGCGACGTGCACAATTGAAATTACATCTACAAGGGATGGGAGTCACACAACTATACAGTTATTGATTTATTGATAATACGTCATGGGCCATATTTACTTAGTGTTTTCACTTTCTGGTACCGGATGACAATTTATGGTCCATTTAATTGAATGGGTCTTCTGGTGAGGGAAGGTATTTTATGACACGACACCCCTTAGCAAATATGGACCCATGTATTTTCAGCACAAACTCAATGAGCCTCTTCTGCAGTGAGTTGCTGGCTTTTTTTTTTAATATTGGAAAGGTTAAAACCGGGCTGTTTATTAAAGTGAATTAGCCAATTGGGTGAGTAGTATTACAAACGGTCCAATCAGCTAGAACAGGGCTTTGATCAACTGACAAATAAAAGTTGGAGATGTGTCTACGTTTCCGAAATTGGAAATCGGCCAGACAGGTATGTCTTGGGTTTTAAACAGCCAACCAATCCATGCGCATGTGGCTACAACATCCGGTCACATTGGCTGATTTGAAAAGACTAAGAGGACTGAAAAAGGATCAGAGACTGAACGGAAACACCGTTCCATCCAGAGCAGCGCAGCCTTTTGGCCACAGAGGACACAGGTCAATAAAATGAAAGCCTGGTTATTTGATACAGAGGAACCGTGGCCGGATCCAAGTAACAAATGCTGGGTTTGAGGAGAGGAACGTAAGTGGCAGTTGCCACCATTTACACAAACCACAATACAGTATAATAAACAGTGGCTCCCATACAGTGAAAATGGTAAGCCACTATACACTATATTATGAACAGAATAATATTAACCCAATAGAGTATAATGAAAGTAATGGCAAAATTACACCGGAAAAGAGCTGTACGCATGTGTAGCCCATTTACCCCCGCCTCCCTTCTGGGAGATATTGCTGCTCCATGGAGTGTGGTGGTGCATACCTGCTGGCTCACAGTAGATCTAAGTCTCCCGCATGGTGGTTGGGGATGTCAGAACAGGCTTCTTGGGTATAAACTGATTCGTACTCACGGTGACAGCGCCTCCATCTCTTGCAGATCCCAGGGATGAGGGGTGAAATCCTTGCAGGAGAACTTCTTTACTCTTCTCCCTGATAGATTTCAGTCTCAGGCAAGAAGGTATGGTGAAACAGTAACACTTTATGGTGCCAAGGGCACCAGAAGGAGTCCTAGCTCTTCCCTTACTCCCTGTGGAGTACTAAGGAAGGGCCACAGATTGGCGGAGCCCTGCACAATTGTTATGGGTAGACCAGCCTCTCTCAAGGGTAGAGGCAACACTCGCTAAATCAGGAAGTGCAGCTCATTAAGTACAGGCAAAGCAAGAACCAGCCCCGTGCCCCTGATTGGACACAAGACCTGGTTGCACCGCCTTCTCTGTGACTCACTAAAGCTGCATAGAAGTGGGGGAAAACCCCATGATTACTCCTGGCAAACCTGCTTTTACTAGGGTTTACTGCCAGGAGGAGGGCAGACTGGTAGCCCAAAACCAGCCAGGGCTACATATGACACACAGAAATTGATCTAGGCTGCAGTAGGAGTTGCAACAGACTGGACTGAAATCTTTATTGAGAAACCCCGCTGGCTCCCACAGTCACACTGCTGACCCCACCCTGGCTCCCGAGATAGTTATCAATTTCAGTTGTTTTCCTCCCTTTATGGAAATTAAAATGGCCGCCAAATCTTGTGTATCCCGTGGGCCAAAAAGTCATCATGTTAGTGATGATGTTGCGTCTTCTTCTTTTAGACAACCATTTAAATGTCCAGAAAGCAATGCTGGCAACTGCACTGGTAAGTATCTCTGAAACCAGGGGGGTTCCGGAACTAAAAATAGCGTTATGAACACCATGAAAACAATGGGAGATTTTCATATATAAATCTGCCATATTTGTAAACGTAGAGAGAAGCCTTTATAAATGTTCCCTTATAATGCAAAATATATAATTCTTTCACAGCAGATATAACCAGTGCCAGGTATATAAGTAAAAGCAATGTCTACAATGTGAAATCCCCCCTTCTAAAGTATTTGAGGGATTTTCATACCAAACTCTTTCAAACTGATGTTACCACTGACACAATACTCTTCACCTAGTGGCCTCTGGGTCATATCTGGCCTGCAAATAGCATTTCAGTGGCCCACAGGTTGTCTACTGCTGTGCCCTTTCCGGTCTACTGTTGTAGAGGCTCTGACATCATATGAGATAAAGTCACTGCTAATGCTCAATTTGATGAATGTAGATCCACACTCTGAAATTCACCTTCAACATCTCATAATGAAAGTATATACTACAAATATTATCAAATATGTGTAAAATTGTTCACACTGTTATTGTGGTAAATAATATCACTAAAATTCCATGGCCCCTACTACTGATTGGTTATGTTGTTGTCGTCTGGAAACATAGATTAAAGCAGCATTTCTCCTTTCTTTTCTTCTTCTTATTTCTATATGTAAAGCATGTGGCAATGCATAATTCTACATTCTCACTTAAACTGGCAATTGTTTGGTGCTCCATTGGCAACAAATGATCCTAAACAGGAAAGTGTTGCACAAATCTTGCACTGCTTGGGAGGTGGGCTAAAACCTGCTATAGAAACTAAAGGATGCTTTAAAACTCATTAAAAATGGAATTACGAGTTGAATAAAAAAAAATTTAAAAATGCAGTAAGTATTGTTTAATACTACGGAACAGATTTAAAAAAAAAAAAAAACCCCATAGAAGATTTCACATGTTTTTCTGCTTTAAGAGCACTGCTTTAGTCTCCTAAACGGCAAAGTTGTAAACAGAAACATTACACTTTACTGTCAGGTTAGGGAGGCTACAAAAGGATTGTAAAGCTGCAAATTGTAGCTTCACAGGTGATTTAATGCAGCCAGTGTAGAAAGAAGCAAAATGCTTCCAGAAAGCACAGCTTCACGTCACCCTCTGTTGCACAACAGCACATTACAAGAAACCATCTTTATAGTATAATTGGGAACCACCTTCAAAGGCACAATTTCTTTCTGTTTTATTATCTACATATTAACTTTTGCTACCAGAACACTATGTCTACAGTTGCAGCACAGTGCATTGCTTATTTCTCTGGTACATGTAGTTAAAGCTGCAGTTCAAGTTCCCGTTTAAAAAAATAAATAAATCATATAATACTGTATGTGCATCAATACAATATGCACACTGACAAGCGATAAACTAAGTTGTAGATCAATCTGTTCTCCTGTAATCGATCGCTTTGCTCGGGGTTATTTAATTCAGTTCTGGGTGTACTACATTACCCAGAATGCAAAGTTCTGTGCGGAAGATCATGTGACCAAGCAGTTGCTAGCTACAATTGGTGCACTGCTAGAGAGAGGACAGGGCTCAAGAGCCAGAGCCAATCAGAAGTTGAAGAGGTTGTAACTTTGTAAATGGTTTCTATAGAAACAAAAATGCTTCCTACATTAAAAACATTACAAATGTCTTCAAAAACTATTATTTTTTTAAATGCTACAAGTATTTTCTCATAGTACAGAACTGATTTATGTAAAATTAAAAAAAACCACGTAGGATATTGTTTGAACTGCAGCTCTGAATAGAGCTATTTACATATCATTTGCATTTTCAAATGTACTTGAGCACACTTTCCCCCACCCCCTGGGAGATGTGTGGCTACTGTGTGTGAGTAGGGTGAAATACCTGTGGCTCACAAGAGGCCTGAGCCTCCGCTGCTGGGAGCATGGTGTGTACCTGAGTCGATGATCGGTAGCACCTGCACCTGTACCTGATTCTACTATGTGGAATGACCCCGTTACAGGAACCCCATGCAACAAAACACATTTATGTAAGTATAACAGTTTTACTGCACAGGCCAACATATAAAATATGCACAACCACCACGGTCACGCACGACCGTACCCTCCAGTAACAACCCACCCGATGTCCATACACGGTGATACAGTCCCCACCACCTGAGGGTCCTCGAGCACCCAACCCCCCTGGTGTCCCCGAGTAAATAATCCCTCCCAAAATGTGTGGTACAGTGTCCCTATCTTATGGGCCTGTCCCTGCAGCAACCACAAGCTGAAGTGAGTCGGGGTCTAGCTGGGGCCTAAAGGGGTCTCTGGCCTAGTGCAGGGGTCACTGACACCCATCACACGCTATCCTTCTGTTGTCCCATCTCCGACTGGCATGGTCCTCAATGTGCGAAATGTATCTATGTGGCCGCAGGGGATTGCTGCAGCCCGATTGGCTGGCTCGCCCCATGTGATCTAGCAGCCCCAGTGGCTGCTGGATGTTGTAGTCCCCCAGCAGGACTTTTGGGTGTAATGGTCACCGCTCAGGACCTCCTGTGCATGCGCGGGGTGTAACAAGATGGCCGCCGCACTTGGAAACCTATTGCGCATGCGCAACTGCTTCTGGGCATGCGCAAGCATATCCAAGCTGGCGGCGCCCTGCTTAGGGAGCCGCCGGTAGCCTCCAGCAATCCATTCGCCTCTTCACTGGCAGCACTTTCCCCCGCTGTGCGGAGGTAAGCGAGGGGGACCGGGGGAAAGCCCCTGCTACATAATATATTGTATACAGTAAATGCCCGGTGAGCCAGTAGGTCTATGGGCAAGTGCTGCCTTGGCTATTAAACTTACCCATGGGCAGATTGCCCTGTTGGGTGTTCGTGCTTGCCCCAGTGGGCTGGTGCTGTGGGCCAGTGTTGCGCTATGCATCGCAGTTTCAGAGGCCCCATGCTCTTCCCCACAACGAGACTGATTGCCAGGGGAGAGCGTGAGGCCTTAAGACTTACTTTTTCCAGAGTGGCCCTCCTCCAGCAACGTTCTGGTGTCATGTGACACTGCATCAAAAAAGAAATGATACAAGTATTTTCTCATATTACAGAACTGATTTTTTTTTTTTTTTTAAACGTAGGATATTGCTTGGTCTGCAGCTTTAAACTCATTTAATCTTAAATGTAATCTTAAATTGATATTCACTTATAGAGCTAAAATAAACCATATTTGATTCTACATTTAACTGCGCCATTAGAACTTGTTAGGGTAAGGAAATGAAGCATTTACATTGGGGATCTCTGCTATAATGTTTAACAAATTGTGCATTCAGTGAATAAAACAAAAAAAATGGGCATGGATGGAAATAGTCAAATGGGTACAAATCGGCTGCACTAATGACGCAAGCGAAACCTGCAAATACTAAAAAAGTCAGCGGAGCAAAGACTGCAGGATTAAAGGAGGAAAGAAAGGAAACTGCAGGTGTTTTAGCATGGCCATTACACTATGTGCATGTACATGTGAAGTGCGCTGGGAGGCAATTGAAGAGGAGTCTAGAAAAACACCTGTCGCTTCTAAAAATGAAAAAAAAAATAGAAAGAAAGCATAATTATCTATCAGTCGTACTAAGAAAGGTCACGCTGACCTAGCCATAAAATGAGGGGCCTGTTTTCTCACAATCTCTGCACAAAGTAGGATTGTTCAGAGCAGAAAAGCAAGTAATGCCTTGTTACAGTCTTTAAATTGTGACTACGGAGATACTTCTTCTTACTGTATAGTCCCAGAGTGTGGTTTCAATGTGGGTTGCCCGGGCACTAACAATTGGTTGTGTGCTTTAAACCCATAGCAAGATGTACATGTAAATACATTATTTCACCTTCTTATTACTAGAATCACACTTTTTTTTTTACAACATCTTACAAAGGGAAGCCCTGGGAGAATGAAGCTTCACAGGATAGTGATGAGATTTTTGTCAGACAAAACAAGCTGTGTAAAAACTGTCACATTTTTGGTGAATAAAAGTAATGAGCGCACGTTTTTGATGCTGTGCCACACAAGTCCTACATTTAAAAAAAAAAAAAAACTTCAACCTGTGAGTATTGAACACGTATTCCTCATCCAGAGTCCGTGGTTCAGTCTGGATTCCAGGGATAGTAGTTAAAAGTTCTAATAGCCGTACTGGTCCTGGAGAAATGTAGATGTGTTGTAGTTTGGGTACCTTTTAGGGGACCAACATGAAAATTCTTCATAGAGAAACTTATAGTGTACACAGTACAGAGCTTTCAAAACCTCATAGGGTTTTCTTCTTTACGTGTATGGTCATTGATTCCAGGAAAACAAAAGCTTCACCTGGGTCAATCCAAGAACAGTAGCAATGTCATATCATGTAGTAAGTACCCTTCCCCCCCCGCCCCCCATGCAGCACCATAATAGGGCACCAGTCCAAAATGATGTCTCTTTTCTGAGATTGATGCGATTCCTAATTGGTGCCTGACTATGGTGAAGTCATTCATTTCAGCTTTAATGCAAGGCTGTGCAAAAGATTTGTCACAATAATCTCTCTCCTTGTTTCGTGGGCTCCTGGGACAGGCCCCCCAGAGTAAATGCCCCTTCCCTATTATACAACCCACTGGTTATCTGTGGGTGCGGAGAGTTGGTAAAATGGAAATCCTAGGCCTAATGTACACCACTGTAATGCTGTGCCCCACAAAACTTGTTTTATGTCTTATTAAATATCTATGTAAAGCCCTGAAATTGTCGCTATATAAATAAAGAAAATCAAAAACAAATAGTCGATATCGTTCTGTGGTTAACAAAATATTTTTATGTGTGAAGCTAAATAAAGATTCACACCTCACATCACCAAATTTGTCTTCATTGCTTTCAACTGAATTTTCTTAGGCTTTTTTAATCACCTTTTCCTAATCATAAGACTTGTTGAATAACCCTTCCCTAATTGCACACAGCAGCTATGATATTTTGTGGAAGGGGGATGGGGGGGGGGGGTTACACTCATTAAAATTGCTTAGATATTTGAGTTTTTTGTACAATTACACATTGTTGTTTGTGGCTAAGTTTGACAGAAATACAAAGTTTCAGACTCACAACATGTATTTGCAATGATTACATGAATGGGAATATACATATCATTAAACCCCATACTGTAATACTTTGAATTTTGTTTTAGTTTGGCCATCCATTCATTATAATAAACCTGAGATTTCTCATTTTTAGGATTGCGGAGTTCAGCGTATAATTTACTGTCTAGCAATGAATTAATTTTAGGGCAAAGTAATGCAAGTTAATGTTTAGCTCCTTGAGTACAAAAAAATACATGTTTCTCTTACTTAGTTGGATGTTTCGAAGAAAATTACTGGAATGGGTGAAAATCACATGGTTTCTCCAGTGGAGACAGGCTCTGCATTCATAGACAATGCCCCAGGCTGTCTTTCATGCCTAGCAAAGACACTAACAATTTGCAGGGAGGGAGAGTAGCCACCATATTCACTTCACTTGAAAGACTTGCAAATGTGTTTCTTGTCTTATAATGGAGGTAGACAATGTGTGCTTGTAACAAGAGGGTTAGAAGATATAGGGAGATTTGAATATAAATGGGTTGCACTATCTGTTGTGTCCAGGTTAATTTCTACAAACAACAATATTTATAATGATATAATATCGACTGAGCCCAAAGCAGAAATATAGTATTTGACGGGTTGCCCCAAATCTGAAACTTTCGCTAGACAAGAGACACGTAATGCATTGGTCTTCACTGTATGAAATATTAATTGAAATCCTTGTTTATCCCAGAATTTAATTTAAAAAAATCTGATAAGACACAGACTACAAAAATACTGAATGAAAATAATGATGCTAAAATCCCTGTGCAACTTATCTCTTTGGGCTGCTCGGTGTGTTAAAGTGCATGCAGACTTAGGCCTGGGACCCGCTGCGCTCGTTGGCGCGGGCGGCAATGTAGCGAGTTTCCCACCAGCAGGGGAATCCTTGCGAGCCGGTCCCGGTCCCCACTGGCTGCACAGCTGACTACACGCTGTGGCGCGTCAGCCGCTAGGAGACACCACAGAATGGTGTTTCCTAGCGTTGACGCGTCACGTGGTGTGGCTGTGAGCCAATGGGGAGGGGAGGCTGCGGGAGGAGGAGAGGCTTCGGGGAGCGGGGAGGAGTGTGGAGTGAAAGCAGCGTGAGTGCCTCTCTGTGTGTGTGTCTGAGTGCGTGCGTGCCTGCCTGTGTGTGTGTATGTGTGTGCCTGTCTGTGTGCGTGCCTGTCTGTGTGTGTGTGTGTATGAGTGCGTGCGTGCCTGTCTCTGTGTGTGTGTGTGTGTGTGTGTGTGTGTGTGTGTGTGTGTGTGTGTGTGTGTGTGTGTGTGTGTGTGTGTGTGTGTGTGTGTGTGTGTGTGTGTGTGTGTGTGTGTGTGTATGAGTGCGTGAGTGCCTGCCTGCGTGTGTGTGTTTTTTTTACTTACCTGCAGCCTTTGGCAGCCCGTGGAGGGAGGGGGGGGAAGAGTAGCGGGTCCCTCCGCTCAAGCCACGCCCCCCCCTCCCTGTCAATCCTCCCACTCCCGCCCACCTCCCGCTCCGGCCCCTCACGTCATGGCCGCGCCCCCTCACGTCATGGCTGCGCCCCCCCCCCCCAACCCGTTTGGCCACGCCCCCCCCGCTCAGAGAAAAGTATCCTGTAGACCGCAGATCGCGGTACAGCGAGTTGCACGCGCCGCCGGCAAGCAAGCCAGCCGTGCGGACGCGTGCAACGGGACCTTAGCCTTACCCTTGTGCACTTCCATGTACTCCTACTGTCTCTGTATGTCCCAATACACAACTTAGATTGCAAGTTCTTCAGGGCAGGTCTTCTTTTCCCCAATGTTTACTTTGCTGTATTATGCATTTATTTGTATTATTTTACCCTGCAAAGTGATGCATACAGTGGCTTGTGCTGTACAAACACAATATAATACAATACAGTACCTTTAAAATCATTGGTTGGAGTTGCAACAATGTTCACTGGTATTTCAGCTGTTGTTTGATCATTTTATGACATGCCACCCCCCTTACCTTGGCTTCGGCGTCACATGACGCTGTTGGGTCATGTGATGTCATGTGATCCCGTGGCATCACTTGATGCCACGTTGCCATGGCGATCTGTCACAGAAGACGAGGTAAGGGAAGTTGCAGAGGCCTCAAGCGATCCCCTGGCATTTAATTTAAATGCCTTGGGGAAGAGCGTAGAGGCTCTGTAACTGCCTTGCCCCCCTGGAAAATCATGTGCTCCCCAGTTTGCACACCCCTGATTTATGATATGCTGAAATAATACCCAAAAAAAAGAACATTAAATCCTAACAGTAAAAAGAACAATACTGAACATCACAGAATAGCAATTTGCTGCATCAATTGCAAAGGTTCCGTGATGAGGGCTGAGCTACACAACAAGTCACAAAATCACTACAGGGTCTCACAAACAAATACTTTCACAGCAATATCTCTGCGAAAAGGACTTGTGGGAGATTCCCAATAAAGCTTGTAATTAGGAAGCAAAACTGATAGTACAGACAACTTGTCTAAATAGTTACAAAAAATGTAAAACGTTTTGTTTTTTAACTAAGTGGAACTGTATCATTAAGCCATGGACTCGTTTCCCTATATGTAAATCTACAGATATAAATATATACATGCAGTTAATACAAAAAAAATGTATTAATGGGGTTGTCAAACTTTTCCATATCACGGACCACATCAGCGGTAATATTCATTTGGACGACCACCGTAGTAATGCTTAGCTCTGTTTATCACTATATTTCTATAAACCTATATATAAAAAAAAAATATTAAAAATGACTGGTCCTCTCCTGTATCTAAAAATCAGCTTTTAGTAGTGATAGAAAATGCACAGACTGCAGGAGAGGGCAAAAGTCTGTGGAAATCACAGATGGGGAAAGGACCACAGTTGAAGAATCCCTGATCTTTTCGCTTCTAAAATCTGTTGGGACCCAAAGTGCTAATTGCATAACTATTATATATATGTATGTATGTATATCTTTATTTATATAGCGTCATCCATGTACATAGCGCTTCACAGCAGTAATACAACTGACATAATAATATAACACATAATGGGAATAAGCGCTTGTGACACAAAAGTAACATTAGGAAAAAGGAGTCCCTGCCCTGAAGAGCTTACAATCTAAGTGGTAAGTAGGAAGAACGTACAGAGACAGTAGGAAGGTGTTCTGGTAAGTGTGAACAAATAGAAAAAATAAATAAGTGTGCACTAAAATATATACTTAATACAAAGTGTTAATTGTGATGTCAATTTAAATTAAAAAAAACACACCCCACATGTGGAAAAGGTAAATAAATATATACCAATGTAGATGAGCGTCTGCTGCTGTGTAAAGGGTAGCCCAAGACCCTAGAATTTAGTAACAAAAAAACAAACAAAGCGCACAACACTCATCGTGAAAAATGTAATAAACTATGTTTATATATAAGGTGTTTCAAGGTTATGCATACATCAAGGTAGATCAATCAAGCATAGAGCCACAGAGTGGCAGTAACCAGCGTCTGCAACCAGGAACCACCAGAGCTTCACTCTCCTTTCCACCTACAGGTAGGTGAAATGCCAGATAATTGATGACTCTGCCATGTCTCAATGTCCTGTAAATAGCGTCAATACGCTTAGTGGATCCTGGGGAGTGGTTGTCCTTTGCTCGCAAGTAGTACACAGGTTCCTCTGCAGACCTCACTGTGTTTCCCGATCAGTCAGGCAGCGTGACGGCGTGGTCCCGCGGGCCCTTCTGTGACGTCAGAGCGCCCGCTCTGCTTTGAGTAACAGCGTCTGCCAGTAATGATTCAGACCTCACTTGGCAACCACAGAGGCAGGCAACAGCGCGGCACAAGCGCAAAAGAGGAAATCAACCTGGTGTTCAGCAAACCGTTTGAAGACAATAAAATACACCTTGGAATATGAATAATAAAAGTATATAGGTTGAATGGTATCTCTCCTACGCGGAGTTTCGTAACACAGCTCTGGTGGTTCCTGGTTGCAGACGCTGTAACTGCCACTCTGTGGCTCTATGCTTGATTGATCTACCTTGATGTACGCATAACCTTGAAACACCTTATATATAAACATAGTTTATTACATTTTTCACGATGAGTGTTGTGCGCTTTGTTTGTTTTTTTGGTTCTGGTAAGTGTGTCTGCAAGGGTTCAAGGTCGGTGCATGAGGTGTATATTATCAGCCATGGAGGTACCCATACTGTATGCTTCGTTAAGGAGGTATGTTTCAAGATAGGTCCTAAAGGTGGATAGAGAGGGTGCTAGTCGGGTATTGAGGGGAAGAGAATTCCAGAGGTGCGGGGCAGTACGTGAGAAAGGTTTACGGTGGGAGAGGGCTTTAGATACAAAAGGGGTAGAGAGAAGACATCCTTGGTCAGAACGCAAAAGTGAGTACAAAAACATTTTGTGTGTAATACGGGATTTGATAGGAAGCCAGGAGAGGGATTTCAGCAGGAAACCCTGAGACAAATCTAGGAAAGAGTAGGAAGGCCGGACAGCAGCAGGTTACAATAGTCGAGACGGGACAGAATGAGAGTCTGCCTTAGAGTTTTAGAAGTAGAGCGACAGAGGAAATTACGTATTTTTGCAATGTTGTGGTGGAAAAAAAACATAGGTTTTAGCTACATTGTGAATGTGAGGGGAGAATGTAGGTTAATAGAGCCCAGGTCTCTGCAGAATTCGGTGGAGAAGGGGAGAAGTAAGAGAGAGAAAATGAGATGGGATGATGGTCAGAGAGAGGAAACAGTGAAATGGAGAAATCAAAGAGAGAAAAGCTTTTCTTTTCTCGAAAACCAGGACCAGGTTGTGGCCGCTCTTGTGAGTACTGGCTGCTGTCCATTCTTAGGCCCGGGCCATAGAGGGGTGAGGCGATCCGAACCGCGCTGACGCTGAGGCTCGCCTGCTGAAATCTGGGCGATTTCATGCCCATACAGACGAGCCAGCGGGTGCGATCGGAGCCGGGGGGAGGTGGTTGGAGGCGGGGCAGTGACGTCTCTGGGCCAATCGTCCGCGACGCACTGACGTCAACGTCACGGCGCCAATGTCACGGCGCCGTGACGTCGACACTGCTGTGCTGTGATTGGAGGTTTTCAGCCGACAGCGCGCTGAAAAACAGCTTGGCACTCGGCTGGAACCTCCATCTCGTTAGCACGCCGCGGACGCTCGCGTGAGCCCCCTCTCAAGGCCTCCTCATTGAGGATGCAGGGGCTCAGCGCGGAGCGTCCGCACGCCTCAGCACGGCCTGTCCATCTATGGACTCGGCCTTAGAGGCAAAAAGAAGAGGTTAGAGAGAGAAAGCAGGAAGCCAAGATAAGAGGGGTCATCAACTTGTCCTTGTTTAAGGCTACCAATATACACAGCATTGTAGATACAAGGTAAATCCCTAACACATGTTCTATTGTTGCCACTGACCTTATTAACTAACTTTTTACAGATATTAACTCAGTTCTTTTGATTCAAAGACTATTAAGCCATTAATTCAAGAGATAGGCTTCTTGTTATAATGGGGTTGAAAAACCTGTATATTTATTATAATAGGGAAGCTACCTTCCCTTATATTTTATCCCTCTTCAAACAGATTATGCCTAATGTGAGGCTTCAGCCTTAGATTTAGTCCTAAATTCCCTCTGCAGATGTTAGTGACTATAACCACTAGAAATCGCTTCTTTATTAACTGTGCATTTTGGTGACACGACATAGCAGCAAACACTTTGATGGAATATAACACATGAAATGTTGTTAAACCCCCCCACCCCCCCCCCCCTGTTCCTATCACTATTATTTCTATTTGAAGTGGAGAGGGGACTGAGGAGTGTTCATTAGTGCCGTGTTTATGGTTATGTTTTATAGTCTCCTAAAGCATTTGCTTCAAACAAATTACTTTTATTACATGGCATCATGACTCAGATAAACACAGTATGTCATCTCTGAAATATGAAAGCATATGTACATGCGACAGCTGGCACATAAGGCAGAACAATGCTATTATTACTAATGCAATAGGATCTGTTTAAGGGCTCCTTCTTAGAAGGTGGGCAGACCCTTATTAAAAAAAAAAGTGAGTTCAGAAAGGATTATGAACCATAAATATTTAATGCTGTTGGATAACACAAATGCTAGTTCCCAAAACTGGTAGATTAGTAACCCTTTGAGTGCCAGAGAGGAGGTGGCGGCACCAGAGTGCTTTGAAAGGCGGTGTTAACATGGAAACGGAAGAAGAAGAGTCCTCTTCCATTTCTCCTCACTACGGATCGCGTCCTGCGCTCCATGGGAACCCAGGACGAGATCAAAACTGAGAAAAAAGCACTGTAGTTACTACGTCTTGGCAGGGTCGCCGACAGGGGGTGAGACGGGACAAGTGGCAGCGGGGGCCCAGGCCAGGCCCATCTTCTTTGCCCGGCTGTCGGGCCTCTCGTTGCTGCCAGGCCCCCGCTCTCCCCAGCTGCGGGCCTCCCTCATTGACATTGTCTCATGCCGAGCTTCTGACACCGGCACGCAACAGGTCTGTACGCTCGGTTTCCGGTGCGCACAGGCATGAGGTCGGGCCCAACTGCTTTATCCTGGCTCTCCCCAGCTGCGGGCCTCCCTTACTGTCCCGCGCAGGGCCTCTGTGAGGCCCACACAGCTGGGGAGACCTGGGGCAGCAGAGGCCTGAGACCATCCCCAAGGTAGGTAAATCTGTATTGTGTGGGGGGGTTTTGGGGGGGGGGTGTATTTGGAGGGTGGTTGTTTTTTTATGTATTTGGCGGGTGGGGTGGTTTGTATGTATTTGGGGGGGGTGTTTTTTTTAAATGTATTTGGGGCTGGGAATTGTTTTCTATGTATTTGGGGGTGGGGTGGGTTTGTATGTATTCGGGGGGGTTATGTATTTGGGTGGTGTTTTTCTATATGTATTTGGGTGGGGTTATGTATTTGGGAAGGTTATGTATTTGGATGGTGTCTTTTTTATGGATTTGGGGGGTTGTTTTTATTTGGGGGTAGGGGGTTTGTATGTACTTGGGGGTGGGGGCGGTTGTATGTATTTGGGGGGTATTTTTTTTTATGTATTTGGGTGGGGGGTGTATGTATTTTTATATGTTAAAAAAAAAAAACAGAGATACCCAGAGAGAACGGCTGCTTTAAAATGAGTGTTTTCAGAATGTACTTACTGTGCATCACAGTTTGCTCTGCGATGTACTGCAGGCCCCTATAGAGAGGGTTAAGGGGTGTTTCCCATTGTAACTTTTATGTTACCGTAATAATTTGACTGGAATAGCAGAATTGGTCATTATTCTAAACTTGCACCAGTGCTCCGACTCCTAAAGTCAATATGTGTATCGGTTGTTGTTGTTTTTTTTTAATGAACATGTGTTGCTCTTATTATTTATTGCTACCCAAAATCCGAAAGTTTTTTTTTAAAAAATTGGCTAGTTTATAGCTTTACTCGCCATAAGAACCCCGGACAAATGTTATACTTTTTTTTTTGTTTAGATCATTTACTGTAACACTTTGATTGAGGAGTCATCCTGCTAAATTGCTGGACGCTGAAGACTTTGGTTCGAAACGGGTGTTAATCTTGTGTAATCTCAGGCATGTCGGTTCTTCTCGCAAAGCTGCTGGAGCCAAAAAATGACTTTGCAAGCTCTTTAAATTAAGGATCATTAAGCCTACATTGCTCTGCTAATTACGGTGCAGATTTCATTGGTTGCGCCTACAGATGTGTGAATAACTTCAAACCTTTCGTTAAAAAAAAAATCTCTGCATTTTTTTTTTTTTACGGAAAAAAAATATAGTCAAATTTTAGTTGATGAAAATATTTGCGTTTTCTGTGTTTAAATGTGCAATGTGCGTCGTGCAAATGTCTTCATATTTGCTCAGCAACGTATTTCGCCCAAAGCCACATTTCACCAAGTTCGCAATCCTGCACCTAAAATTCGCACATCTCCAGGCGTGCTCCATACAAATGAATACATTCTATCAACGGAGCAACATCCAGTTATCCAGAAGAACCCAATGGCAGTCACATGGCCCATCGCTGCCGCCCTCTGGATATTTAGAAATGTCTGTGCCAAAGAACGTAGCACCGGAGTGACTTTTTTATTTTTATTCCATGAGCTTTACCGC
This sequence comes from Ascaphus truei, assembly GCF_040206685.1. Classification (NCBI taxonomy): domain Eukaryota; kingdom Metazoa; phylum Chordata; class Amphibia; order Anura; family Ascaphidae; genus Ascaphus; species Ascaphus truei. Next base: position 423,758,094 of record NC_134484.1, on the reverse strand, counting down.
AATATTAAATAACTGAGCAAACAGAACAGCTTTTCTACATGATATTGCAAGACAAAATAGTACCTGAGATAAGAACTGTATGAATGACCTATGTTATCCCACAAGTTCATCTACAACATAAATACTTCTACTGGTTCAATGAAAGGTATCACAGCCTCCAAAGAATCTAACTATTGTTAGGTGACAGAAATTGTAGCAATGCTGTGAAAGCAGACGGCTGGGAGTAGAGACAGAAGGGCAGAGAGAGAGGGAAAGATCCCCCAGGGGAAAATGCACAAACTGGATAGGCAACAATTATTGTAATTGAAGGTAATGACGCTCAGGCGCCAGCCCAAGAGATCTGCTTTGCATCATTCAATCCAGAGAAAGAAAGGCTTCAAAAGACAGTCCCCCCAGTCAGGGACTGCCCTGTACAACAAGGCAAAGGAAATCTACTTTTATGAGAATGGATCATGTGTCTAAGTTGATTGGACGTTTAGTTGTATGAATCAAATGATCAGGGAATAAGATGGATAGCTTTTGCTAAGGAAGTAGAAAAGTCATATACCAAAGTTGTATTCGCTTTTCATAAACTTCTGTCAAAGAAAGAAACACAGATGGAGTCATTTTTTTTTGGCCCAGAAATGCTGTTGACGCCATAATTATAATATGTGCTTCCTTTTTGCGTATTTTTGAGACATGTTTGTGCAGACATATAATTGCATTTATATTAAGGTGCACTACCGATAACTGTGACACAAACAGGCTTCAGGAATACCCCCTAAGAAATAATAACAATGGAAGCGACAGGATTTGGGTATTAATGACATTTGTGGGCCTTTTATAAGAAACCCCTTTCTATAAACCATCTGTGAAAAAAAAGTGCCTGTCTTCATAAGCTGATAAAAATGCAGCACCTAATTCATGTGTTTGTCTCTGAGGCAGTCATGTGTTTGCTTTAAGAGGGGATTAGTCCACTCAAAGACTACACACAAACAATAGTACACACACACACACACACGCGTATTACAGATCACATATACTTTAAGACGCCGATCACTGCAACATTCTCTTTGTTAAAATATAAGCCCATAAGTTATTTCCTAAAAATCTAAGTATGCATTGACGAGGCCCAAGTTTACTAAGTGGCTCTTCCCACATGGACGTGAAATAAGATGTCTCGCTGCTCTGCAAGCTGCCTGGTGGAACAGCACCACATATGGCCCTACGTATCTGTGCTATTCGGAGTTGTCTTCCTGTGCCAAGTTTGAAAGCTAGAAGTGCATACCAATTAGATTGTAAGCCCTTCAGAGCAGGGACTCCTTTTCCTAAATGTTACTTTTATGTCTGAAGCACTTCTCCCCTTTATGTGTTATTTATGATTGTCACGTGTATTACTGCTGTGAAGCGCTATGTATATTAATGGCGCTATATAAATAAAGACATACATACACATATAAAATTATTAGAAAAGGTTTTCGATGGCTGACTTTTTAGCATCTCAAAAATATTTTGTGTGATTACACTTTTAAATGACTTATTATATATTTACTTAGTTACTATGTATTTCTTTATTTCTATATTGATAGTTTTCCCTACTTACCACTTAGATTGTAAGCTCTTCTAGGCAGGTACTCACTTCCCTATTGTTACTTTCATGTCTGATGCGCTTATTCCCATTATGTGTTATATTATTATGTCACGTGTATGACTGCTGTGAAGCGCTATGTACCTGGATGGTGAAATACATACATATATGCAGGGGTGCTCAAATCCAGTCCTCAAACACTGCCCCTCCTCCCTCAACAGGTCAGGTTTTCAGGATATTCCAGCTGCAGCACAGGTGAAAACCTGACCAGTTGGGGGTTTGAGGACTGGAGTTGAACAACCCTACATTTATGTATACAATGTTTCATAAATATACGTCATGATATCAACCTCATTTTCACGCATGGCCTGAGATACAAAAACAGCAAAAGAGCAGATAAGAACAGACTCAATGACAGCTACACCCGTTTGCAATGTGAAAGTAAATTTCTGATAGTATTGTGGATTTTAAGGGAATCGGATAAACGATTCCAAAGTAAGAGATTGGGGAACGTCTTTCTCCCTCTAATTAGGGGGCAATAGTCCAAAGGATGATCCTAACATGGTAGGTACTTGGGTTTGTGGGGCTCAGTTATATTTATTAATTGAATGTTCTCGTATAGCGCTGCTAGTTATACGTAGCGCTTTACAGAGATATTTTTCAGGCACAGGTCCCTGCTCCGTGGAGTTTACAATCTATGTTTTTGGTGCCTGAGGCACAGGCAGATAAAGTTACTTGCCCAAGGTCACAAGGAGCCAACATCGGGAATTGAACCAGGCTCCCTTGATTCAAACTCTCAGTGCTAGTCTGTGTCTTTACTCACTGAGCCACTCCCTCCCTATGTCTCCACATTCTTGCAATACCCAGTTAAAGAAGATATGTGTAAGTGAAAAGGGCTTTTCAACATTTAAGATGAGTTCATGTATCTACATTTGGCATGGGTCTTCTCCCAAGCCATTCAAGAGAACCGTCCCCTGATGAACTTTATGATACATGTTTTCTTGCTAAGGTAGGCTTATTTTTCATCCGAAAATGTTGATTTTCAATCTTTTTTTTTTTTTACCCACCATATATCCTTATTGTGTCTAATTTAGGAAGGAAGTGAAACATTAACAGGCGCGAGAATGATATCGTAAGACTTACGGAAAAGAGATTTATTTTGCATGCGCTGGGTCTGGGTTATTCAAGAATATTTTATTTAACCATTTCTTTGCCAAAGAGAAAGAGGCCCTGCAATGCATTGCACTGCAAAAGACGTAATAACAATAACAACAATTAAAATAGTAATAATACACCCAATCTTTTCCTGTCATATCAATGCAAGAAGGGGGGGGGGGGGGACGATTTCTATGTAACCTCTGAAACACCAGATAAAGGTTACAGGCAACAACAACAAAAAACTAATGTCCAGTTAACAGCTTTTCCCAGCCCTCTGAAACATGCTGGATTATTTTCAACCCAGCTTTTATTTGATTTGTTTTTGTGTGGGAAAAATCCTAAACGCCAGAGCTGCTTTGGCATGGGACGCTTCAACCACTAAACCTTATTATCCTTCTTAACTACTCCTTTAAAAACAGTTGCAAGTGGTACAAGCCCATACGGGTGATACCAGTGCAGGAATTCTGCCTGGCTTCGGGAGCAGTTTTCTGTGGGTTTTGTGCCCCCCCGTGGTAGGACGGGATATGGCACTGTTCATAGAATGACTTGAGAATCTTTGGTTGATGAAGAATAACTAATACAGCATGTATCCTTAACGGGTTTATAGAAGGAAAGACACCCCCTTAAGCGCTGGAAGGTTCAGCAATGCATTTCACTTTAATGGATCATAAGGAGTCAGTATACATGGCTTGATATCTTTAATTGCACTATAGTAATAAAGTCTTATTCTGAAGAAGCATTTCACAGGTATAGATGTACAAATGTGTCCAAGTTGGGTTAGCAAAAATCTTGTGAATACATTTCAAATCTGCGCATTTTTTTTTGATGTTTTCGCAGAAGCCTACACTTTTTAAAAAAATTTTACACTAAGTTGAACTTGGGGGACGATTTTGACACACTTCTAATTGATTTCGTGTAGCACATAAATATTATTATTCTTTTTTTTTTTTAGTAAATACTAAATCATTAAGTCCATTTACTCGTCAGCTGTCAATATAGTTTGTTTTACATACATAACCACTTAATTAATATCCTCTGTATACTAAATCTATCAATCATAGCAAAATGCTATCTCACTTATTTCAAATATTTGAAATATGCAATGTGGTTTAATGTCTGACCGATAATACAAGATATGTTGCCTAGTTTTTGAAACAGAAAACTTGACACCCAAGAGCACAGCACCACGCAAATACAAAGCACAGGCTGTACTTCATTAAAAATTGACTTTAAATATCCAGTGACTCATCCAGTGGACACAGAGAGGTAATTTTCATACATTCTTTATATGGATGGGTAGGTCTCCCTGTCATCAGCAGGTGAGGCTTAAATCTCCTTTGTAATTTACTTTATAGTCTTTTTGCTACCAGACTAGCCTGCAGCTCAAGTGCAAATTACGCGTTAGTCATGCCATATATTAAAAGTGCTATATAACATGAGACGTTCTGGGTTATCCTAACATGTCCTTTTCATCCTTCCTGAGCTCTTTCAGGATAGCCAAATCCACCAGTGGTTCTCTGTTTTGAAGTAACATTAAAACAATGTTTCTGGTGATTCTTAATCCCTATAGGGATTTATTCTATACCTGCCAATCCCATGGAAGTCATAAAAATAAGCCCCATAGTGTTGGGAGTGGTAGCAATGCCTCAGGGAAGCACTGAAGCGATTAAAAATAGCAAAGAGCTACATTGTAATGATTGAACAACCGCATCATATTTTTCCTTACATGCCTGTAAAGAAGACACGTGCTTTTTTCAGCATAGGCGTTTTTGTGCTGTTTGGAGTTATTGATGACTTTGTAGATACCTATTTTTAACGATAAAATAAAAAGCTCGTGAAAATGGTTGTTATTAATAATAATAATAATAATAAACAACAACAACTTTATTTCATATAGCACTTTTCTCCCAATGGAACTCAAAGTGCTTCACAATGACAGTGTAGTGCACAGTATGCGTGACACAGTCCCTGCCCCATGGAGCTTACGATCTGTTTTTTGGTGCCTGAGGCACAGGGAGATAAAGTGACTTGCCCAAGGTCACCAGGAGCTGACACCGGGAATTGAACCAGGTTCCCCTGATTCAAACTCAGTGTCATTGTTTACAGTCAGTGCTTTTATCCCTGAGGAAGGTGTGACGCGTGCGCTTTGTTTTCTGACCACCAAATCTTTCTAAATTCCGCTGAGTTTTTTTTAAGAAATGATCATTCAACCACGCTCTGAATTGTTGATGCTGAAGTATTTTGTTACCTACCCAATAAAAGGAGATATGCGAGTTGCACAAGTAGATATCTGCAGTAGCAGCTGTGGGGGCAGATGGTTACTTCTTTCTTCTGTTGCAATCAGGGCAAAGGCAGATACAATGTGATGAAAACAGAGACACAGACACATATGGACAGACCAGAAGAGCACTTTATAAATGTTTGACATTCTTGGTAATGTGGTGCTCTGTATAACCCTTTCACTGCCAGACGGCATTGCAAAATACATCTCCAGAAACCTAGCAATCAATTCGTTATGTAAAGCCAAATACTGTCTTGTACTATAAATATCATGGTTTAAAATTACTTCGTGTGCTGGCGGGGGAAGCGTGTGCGTGTGCGTGTGGGAAAACTGGAGTTGTGCAAATGTCTGCAAATGTGCTCCGCAAATTTCATTTATACTTCACAGTTTCACGAAAATTTCTGCAAAAGGCTCCTGGTAATTTTGCCACTTTTGACAGGTTGCCACTTTGGGTCAGAATTCAGAAGAAATGGCAGAGTATGTTGGGTCATGTGACCTGCACAGTGACTTTTGAGGCTTGGGGAAACATTGTTGTGTACATTTAACATTTTCTCGCTAAAAAAGGGCACATTTTGCATAGTTTGCGAACTTCAGCTACAATTTTGCACAACTCTAGTTAAACAACCACCCATTTAAGTAATGTAAATATGTAATTGAATATGTATTTAGGAGTGTAGATACATTTTTTTTTTTGATAAAACATTTACTAATCTTCTGTATGTGTAAACTGAATTCCATAAATATCTCCTGACTAACACTTTCTGACTACTCTTTATCATGAAGATTAGAGCACTAGAATAGTGTTATCAGCATTCCACCCCAGAGGCGTCTGCATGCACCATATCCGCTATATTTCATGGCACAGAGAGAGGCCATACATAAAAGACATGAATGCAAATTGGCATAAATATTATCAGGTGATTCTTTTAGTATGGAGTCACCTGTGACTAGAACTAATTCTTTCAACAACAGGCCCACTCTGAAATGGGAGAGGCCATTGTTTAAGGCTGATATTTAGAAGTATAGAGAGCAGTACTCGTTGCTTACTGTGTCAGAACCATTAAGTGGTTTATTATCCATACCTAAGTGTTTCAGTCCCCAAAGGAACTTTCAGCAATACAGTGATGAAGTATCTGCTTTATGTGCTCAGAACGGTTTAATACATTTACAATTCACAAACTGCTCATGCTCTGCAACTTTAGGTTATATTGTGCACTCTTTGTAGACAGTCTGTTTCCTTATGCTGCTTGGTCAAGTCTCTTCAATCAGTGATTATTTTGCAGGTTATACGGGTTGTGTTGCGTCAGTATTGTACTCTGAACAGTTGTGTGAAAAAGAAAGTACACCCTCATTGAATTCAATGGTTTTACATATCAGGACATAATAACAATCATCTGTTCCTTAGCAGGTCTTAAATTAGGTAAATATAACCTCAGATGAACAACAACACATGACATATTACACAGTGTCATGATTTATTTAACAAATATAAAGTCGCAATGGAGAAGCTATGTGTGAAAAACTAAGTACACCCTTACCGCTTCCATAGGAATTAAGATGCTAAGTAGCCGACAGGTGCTGCTAATCAAATGCCCTTGATTAATTGATCATCAGCAAGTGTGACCACCTGTATAAAAGCCGAAGTTTTAGCAGTTTGCTGGTCTGGAGCATTCAGGTGTGTGTTAACACAATGCCAAGGAGGAAAGACATCAGCAATGATCTTAGAGAAGCAATTGTTGATGCCCATCAATCTGGGAAGGGTTATAAGGCCATTTCCAAACAATTTAAAGTCCATCATTCTACAGTGAGAAAGATTATTCAAAAGTGGAAAACATTCAAGAAAATGCCAATCTTCCCAGCAAACTCACCCCAAGGTCAGACCGTGCAATGCTAAGAAAAATTGCAAAAATCCCAAGAGTTACACATCTCAGATTCTCAAGGCCTCAGTTAGCATGTTAAATGTTAAAGTTCATGACAGTACAATTAGAAAAAAACTGAACAAGTATGGTTTGTTTGGAAGGGTTGCCAGGAGAAAGACTCTTCTCTCTAAAAAGAACATAGCAGCACGGCTTAGGTTTGCAAAGTTGCATCTGAACAAACCACAAGACTTCTGGAACAATGTCCTTTGGACAGACGAGACCAAAGTGGAGATGTTTGGCCATAATGCACAGCATCACGTTTGGCGAAAACCAAACACAGCATCAGAACAAATACCTCATACCAACAGTCAAGCACGGTGGTGGAGGGGTGATGATTTGGGCTTGTTTTTGCAGCCACAGGACCTGGGAACCTTGCAGTCATTGAGTTGACCATGAACTCCTCTGTATACCAAAGTATACTAGAGTCAAATGTGAGGCCATCTGTCCGACAGCTAAAGCTTGGCCGAAATTGGGTTATGCAACAGGACAATGATCCCAAGCACACCAGCAAATATACAACAGAATGGCTGAAAAAGAAAAGAATCAAGGTGTTGCAATGGCCCAGTCAAAGTCCAGACCTCAACCCGATTGAAATGCTGTTGCTGGACCTTAAGAGAGCTGTGCATAAACAAATGCCCACAAACCTCAATGAACTGAAGCAACATTGTAAAGAAGAGTGGGCCAAAATTCCTCCACAACGATGTGAGAGACTGATAAAGTCATACAGAAAACGATCACTTCAAGTTATTGCTGCTAAAGGTGGTACTACAAGCTATTGAATCATAAGGTATACTTAGCTTTAAATAAATCAAGACACAGTGTAATATGTCATGTGTTGTTGTTCATCTGAGGTTGTATTTACCTAATTTTAAGACCCGCTAAAGCAGCGCTGCGCAAACTTTTTCAGCTGCGGCCCCCGTCCTGGGAGCCGCAGCGTTCGCGCTCCCTCCTCCCCCGAAGGCACGGCTTCAAATGACGTTGCGGGTCACATCACGTGACCCCACCGCGTCATTTGACGCACGTTGCCATAGCGATGCATCGCCGAAGACCCGGCTGCCAGTAGGCAAGTGAGGTCACCTCCCCCGCCAATAAATAAATGCCTGGGGAAGAGCGCGGGGCCTCTGTAACAGCCCGCGCCACCCCTGCAAATTCTCACGCGCCCCCCAGTTTGCGCACCGCTGTGCTAAGTAACAGATGATTGTTATTATGTCCTGATATGTAAAACCATAGAATTCAAAGAGGGTGTACTTTCTTTTTCACACAACTGTACATTACTGCAGATGCAGTTCTTGTTTGGTATTGTCTTTGTGTTTTTTTTCCCTGCAGATGCAAGGTGCACATATATTAAACTCTCTGCTGATAGAGGATCTGAAAAGTATTGCAAAGCACTGTCTCAATGTTTGACTGTTATAAGATTATATAGTTAAGTAATAATCCCTTAAAAACATTACTGCCAATAATGCCGTGGCTGGAAGAGTTGAAGACCCGAGGCAAAGCGGAGAGAACCCAGCCAGAGCATTAATAAATAATCATTGCACACTCACTATAGATCACTAGAGGATTGTTCAGAGAGATATAATTGTGGGTGCCAGACTCATCATCATGATCAACCAGTATTCAGACATATGGAACATGATTAAGTAGCACTCCAAGCAGTGACCAAAAATCATGAGGATTTATTAACCAACTTAATAGGACCTTTTTCTAGGTGTGTTAAAAGATGAAGCACATTGTCTTTCTATTGTACTTTTACTAGTGATACTGAAGTGCATTCAAACCAACAAACACCAAGAAATCCCCCAAAAATCAGTCTACAAAGTTCTCGGATATATGAATAGATTAGTTGCCAAATTCTTACAAGTTTCTGTGAAATTCATTTGCAATGCTTTTGTTAGCATGTTACACAATCTGCCGTGTGATAGCAGCATGTTACTATAAAGATAAAGACGGAGCTAATAAAACCCCAGTAATTATCTCACCTTTTAAATTAAGCATTTCAATAGCCTAGACTCATGGCTACTGTTCCACAGTCGCTCCTACCAACCATTGTGGCCAAGCACTGCCATCTACTGCACTTACTCCATCACCTGCTGTCTCTGTAAGTCTCCCAACATACCACTTAGATTGTAAGCTCCCGGGGCAAGGATTTCCTTTCCTATTGTCTGACTTTGTTGGCTGCTCTTATTGTATAATTATAATTCCGTGCATTGTATTGTCCCTTTTATAAAGCGCTGAGTACCCTGTGAGCCCTGTATAAATAATGATATAACATACAACGGACGGAGAGAAGATAAGGCTCAGAATTACTAAGCGCCCTCCAAGGCACCATTTACTTTAGCAAATTTGGATCAAAATGTCTAAGGCAACAGAGAAAATTGGATCTTCCCATCATATTTTAATTAGAAACCAGTGGGAAGTTATGTTTTATTAACAACCAGAGGGAGGTTTTGTTTTATTAACAACCAGAGGGAGGTTATGTTTTCCAATTAAACTTGTCATCTCCAGCCAAGTAATATGCCAGTGGATTTTGATTTACTGGTGGGAACATCTGGTTGTTGGGTGCTGATTTTCTACTTGTTTCATATTGACATAGAGCGCCTTAGAAAAAGGCTTTCTTTCAACACACATTTAGGAATATATATGCGTAACTCTCCCAGCTGCAAAACTGGGGCAACATCAGTGCATATTTATCTAAAAAAAAAAATTAATCCAATTAAAAAGCAAGGCATGTTTTTCCTTAGGTAAATCTGGTGTAAATCTTTTGAGGTATAGGAGCAATTACTTTTTTTTGCACTGGTTTTGCAGCTCGGAGACTGTTTTTCAAATGTCATGAAGAATATTAGAAGTTTTGTAATTATCATTGTAATCCTCTTCCCTGCCAGTGTGGCCCTGGAAACATTCTTTTGCAATACTGTGCTGACTGGTCTGGCAGTGGAAGGTTTCAATAGTAAAGGAGACTGTGCTGAGACAGGAATATACTTTACACTCCTACCTTGCAGACCTCATTCCCTATAAAGATATGATATTTGCCGTTTCCTAGAGGAATGTGATTGGAATCAGAGACTTAAATTAACAGTGTCCTGAAAGAAAGAAAAAACCATTGATGCCTTTGTGTCATTGTTGCCCTATAATTGATACATTTGCCAACGTCTTCGATGTAGATGTTGTGCCAGACGCCAAACGGACTGGCCAGACTGGAGGAGCATTGTGCTGTGGCTGAGGGCTGCAGATCTTTAAACTGCAAGAACGCACAAAACCTTACTTAATTGTAAGTGACATCATTGCTTTTTATTCCATTGTGAAATTAAATACTCAAAGAGGTTCCTTTTTGTCTTCTCGTTTATGCACTGTCTACATCAAAGACTTGCTTTACTTTAAGCCGCGGAGGTGAGCGGCTGATCTGGGAATGGTAGAGCCCAGAAGACTGGCACCAGAAGAAGGAAGCACAACCACAGATTGGGACCCACAAAAATAAGGAGTAGAAGAAGGAATATTAGTATGACTGTGAGCAGTATACTTGCCCCCTGGGTCTAACTTTTAATAGTATTCATTTGCAATGGAAGTTTTACATTGAATATTGGACTGACATAGTTCATCAATATGAGTCATTCAGAAATGATGAACATGAGGCTGCATTTCACTGGGGCGAAACACCGACTGGCATAATTGAGTAAGCACCAAAGATAGACAAGAGTACGAAAAAGTCGAAGATATTGTTGACGCAGGTTTCATTACTGGAAAAAGAAGTGCAGCAGAAAAAGGATAAAGTGTGCACATAGAGAAAGGTACCCCAGTAAACATTCACGGCACCAATCTTCAAAATATCGCCGTTTAGTAAAATGATAGAGAGGATACTGTAAAGTATACCAAAAGAGGATTTGCAGATAAGGGCTTTTGCGGGTGAATTTAGAGGAAATGCAGATTTTCTCGATCACTTGAAAAAGATGGAGATAACAGATGATGATGATGTCTCGTTTATCATCAAAATGACCCAGAATTTTCCGAAGGTGCTAGTAAAGTATTTTGAAGAATGTGCAATAGAGGTATGTTCATTTCTTGTCAACAGTACGGTTGAAGAGTGTGTCAATATTTATGCAGCAGACAGGGCAGTCTCCACCATCGAAACATCGGCAAAATACACTTTTTTACTCACTCAGGATGCAACTAAAATATTAATTCACTCACTCATCTTGTCCCGCCTTGACTACTGCAACCTTTTCTTAGATGGCATTGCCCTTGCATGCCTATCCAAACTCCAATGTATCCACAATGCCGAAAAATAAAGAAAACAACCAGGGAAGCGCTATATTAGTTGGGAGCAGGCTCAGCAGCCAATTTTATGTATAAACCACATATAAAACAATAGCATAAAATAGCATGAATGAATACACAAAAATATAATATATAAAATGAGTAACACAAGTCTCTGCCAGTTGGAGATTGTCCAGGTGATGTAAGTGCAAGTTAATGCCCCTGTCTGATGTGACAGACTCGGGCAAGAGTGACCTTTGAGAGGTATGTATCCAGAGTGGTAGCTGGGATGGAAAGCGCTACCAACTGTGCAGGTAATGAAGTGTGTAGCAATGGGAAGGTGCCGTAGGCATCAAATATGGAAAAAGCTCACCCAGACTTCAAACTCTTTGCGCTGGTGGCTCCTTTTGTTTCCTCCTTCACAGCCTCGCTGCAGAAACTCCGCTGCACAGCTCTCCTGGGCTTGCACACCAGGGATGGAACTACTCACAGGGCGCCGGGTTTCCGGGTATGACGTCACGGCCGGACGTGACGCACCAACCCTTCCCGGCTGTGCCTGGAGCTGCCGCAGCACACAGGGGCTGAGAGCCGAATTACACACACCTCACACAGCTTCAAAGTTCCACAGCCTCCGCAGTACACTCTCCAAGGGACTCCACGTTAGACCACCAGGACTGGGGCAATGAGACAGGGATGCACAAGAGCTGCAACCCCTCTAGACTCCTCCTCCTACGCGTTTCAGCACGTGACGTGCTTTCATCAGGGATCCCCGGGAAGGGTTGGTGCGTCACGTCCGGCCGTGACGTCATACCCGGAAACCCGGCGCCCTGTGAGTAGTTCCATCCCTGGTGTGCAAGCCCAGGAGAGCTGTGCAGCGGAGTTTCTGCAGCGAGGCTGTGAAGGAGGAAACAAAAGGAGCCACCAGCGCAAAGAGTTTGAAGTCTGGGTGAGCTTTTTCCATATTTGATGCCTACGGCACCTTCCCATTTCTACACACTTCATTACCTGCACAGTTGGTAGCGCTTTCCATCCCAGCTACCACTCTGGATACATACCTCTCAAAGGTCACTCTTGCCCGAGTCTGTCACATCAGACAGGGGCATTAACTTGCACTTACATCACCTGGACAATCTCCAACTGGCAGAGACTTGTGTTACTCATTTTATATATTATATTTTTGTGTATTCATTCATGCTATTTTATGCTATTGTTTTATATGTGGTTTATACATAAAATTGGCTGCTGAGCCTGATCCCAACTAATATAGCGCTTCCCTGATTGTTTTCTTTATTGTCCTATTCAGCAAGGTTTGGGTACCTTGCATTGGAAGCTGCTTATGTGTTTGGATCATTTTGGTTCCGTCTGCCATTTTTTGTGCTATAACCACAATTAACCCCTCTCACTCCTAATGGTTCATGTCACATAACCTATTAATGGTATAAAAGTATATGTATTCATAGGATTTAACTACTCACATCATCAAGGTGTATTTTCGTTTCCATTCAATTTATTATTTAAAAAAAAAATGTTTTGTTTTTTCCCCCCCCCCCCCCCTTTTTTTTTTTTTTTTTTTTTTTTTTTTTTTTTATCACACTTGGATTTATTTAATAATCCATTTTACGGTGAGTGGTTTCAGGAACAGATCACCAGGCGCACAAATTTTTCTTTTGTTTGCTTATCCACAATGCCGCTGCCAGACTCATCTACCTCACTGACTGCTCCATTTCTGCTGCACCACTATGCAAATTCCTGCACTGGCTTCCCATATATTCTAGAATCAAATTTAAAACCCTAGCTCTGACTTACAAAAGTCTCATATAGTTCATTATATATATATATATATATATATATATATATATATATATATATATATATATATATATATAGCTCTTATAGCTCAGTCCTCACCCCCAAATACAAACATAAACTACCCCGACATTCAGCCCAAGACATCTGCATTTCCTCACACCTTATTACAGCCTCTCACTCCCACCTACAAGACTTCTCCCGTGCTGCCCCCTCTCTGGAATTCTGTACCACGTACCAGTTAAACTATCCACCAGCTTTCAGACATTTAAAAACTCCAAGAAAATTCACCTTTTCAAGGAAGCCTATTTGCCACACCTCTAACATTCAACTCCCTTCCCCTTCCATACTCCACTGGGACCAGCTGTATGGTTGGACCAATCTTCACCCTATGTCACATCCCTCTCCTTCCCAAACCTTCATGGAATCAGCAGTGTGGCTGGGCCATATTCCAACCTGAACTACACTCATCCCACAATGAGCAGCCACTTAACTTTTTTTGTTTAAACATTGTCCCTCATTCCATCTAGACTGTAAGCTCTAACGAGCAGGGTCCTCATTACGTTGTGTATCTGTTTGTGCATGTTTCTCCTTATGTGTATGTAACTGTTTATGCAATATACATAACTATACCTTCACTGTACTGCGCTGTGGAATATGTTGGTGCTTTACAAATAAACAACAATAATAATATAGAATGTGCATATAAAATGCAATGCAATGCAAATATTTATCTGCAGATAAAATGGGGAAAAGCAGTCTCACTGTGTACAGGATGCTTCCTGGCTTTTAAAACTCTTGTTCCTTCAGGAGTTCCACTAATTGGCTCCAGGTGTATTAAGCTCCTACAGAGGAGTTTAACCTCCTGCACGCTGGAATCTATGCACTGTCAGCTTTGTAGTATCCCGACACAATGATTATATCACTATATATATATATATATATATATATATATATATATATATATATATATATATATATATATACATATATATACAGTGTTCAATAAACCACCCAAAAATCTACTCGCCGAACAAAAAATCTACTCGCCACCTAGTCCCGCCCCTATTCCCGCTTTTAAAAAAAAAAATGAATAAATTCCTATTAAGAACAACATTTGTTTTTGACATTAGTTTATTTATTGTATTACATTAGAAAAGGGGAAGGGAAACACAAAATGGATGTGCACCCTAAAAGAATTCACTTATATGCACACCAAACTAATGTAAAAATTTACTTTTAATAAGTACCTTAAAACATATATTACCAAAGTAATGTGTAATGTGGATTAAAAGTATATTAAATCAGAAATATCTGGCATCCATGTCTTTAATTATTGAGTCGTGCTGTCCCAGATGTCCACTTAGTATTAGTGGGATACAAAAGACAGAGGATGCTAGGAGTCAGGGTGTTAACCCCTCTGGAGCAACGATATGAGACCCAGTAGTGAGAATATATAGTTGTTCACAGATAGAGCTTCCTTGCTAGTTAGACCAGCGCTACGCACTGCAATAAGGGCTTTGGTGTGTTGAAGTGCAAGTGCCTGGGTAGTGAAGCTAGCACATACAGTGTAATGATAATACAGACACTGCAACATACATCCACCAGACACAGCAGTGCTGGGGTGAATAACACAGAGATAACTGTGAAAGCACCTCACATAGAGTGCAAGGAAAGCAGGCACACAAACTGTGAAAATAAATAAATAAACGACTATCTGCTAGGGTCTGCAAAGTTAGAACCAGGAGACTACAGACACTACATTAAAACAGCTCCAAGTAGGAGACTGACAACATTGCGCGTCCAACGCGCGCTTCCCTCCAGCAAAGGAGCTTCTTCAGGGACAAATTTTACTGGGGGAGAGAGGTCTGAACCCTTTTATACACCTTCAATACCCTAATTACAAAATCAATTGCTGTCAGCTGTTGCACATGCGCACTGATCTCACTCACAGACTGACTCAGCAAAGTACTCAAACACCAATAAACGAATTATCAGAGAAAGTTCCATGGTTTGTACCTTTATTTAGGCATATTCCCAACATAAACCGGCAGGGTTTTTAAAGCCATAAACCGTGATCGCCATATCCAGTGTCTAATGCGCATGTGCAGGGACTTAGACAGTATTTTCTTTCTAGTCCGTGCGCGTCGCGCATGCGCGGGGACTTTGGTGTATTTCCATGCTTTTTCGTCTCCATTACGCATGCGCGAGGACATAGAACGCATTTCTATATTTGTGCCAGTACATGGCGCATTATATCGTGCCACCGCGCATGCGCAAGAACTTAGAGTTATAGACGGTCTACCCTCCGTCATAGTGCGCATGCGTTGGGACTTAGAAATAATTCCGGACGATTGCATACAGTGCTAGTGCGAACTGCGCATGCGTAAGAACTTAGAATTTATTTCAACGATCTTTGTGTACTGCGCATGCGTGGGCACTTAGAAATTTTGTCGCGATTCTTGGTAATTTCTATAGCGCATGCCCGGGGACTTAGGAATTATGTCAGAAACTGCCCTCCGGTCTACCCTCCGTCATAGTGCGCATGCGTTGGGACTTAGAAATAATTCCGGACGATTGCATACAGCGCTAGTGCGAACTGCGCATGCGTAAGAACTTAGAATTTATTTCAACGATCTTTGTGTACTGCGCATGCGTGGGCACTTAGAAATTTTTCCGCGATTCTTGGTAATTTCTATAGCGCATGCCCGGGGACTTAGGAATTATGTCAGAAACTGCCCAAACATGATGTTAGCACATGGGGATTCAAGGTTCCTCAGGGGAGAAAGATGTTCATGGATAAGATTATGATTAAATACATACAAAGGGTATTGAGTGTAGATAAAAGGTAAGGGTGTACAGAACCTGTGTTTCACATATTGTATTGGTTGACAATGCAAATAGAATTATTTGCAGTCCCCCATATGTATAAAACACAATGTGTCAACTTTCAATGCGGTGTTGGATAAATCAATTAAACAATTTGAAAAAGTATGACTGTATATGTGTCTGTAATTTATTATTTCTACTCGTTATATATAACACATATACACACATTACACAAATACTAAACCCACTGCTGGGTTTAGAACTTAAGTATTATAGTCACTAGTCTAAATAATAATAATGCTAATGTATTACATTATACTACAATTTGTCCTTGTTACGTGTGTGTGTGTGTAAATGTCGGATTTAGAAAAAAAAGCCAGATGTGAATGACTAGTTTCCTGAACCCCATAACTAGTGCCTGGATGCCCCCGCGTCACAATATCTAAAGCAGCAATCCCACCTGGGATCTTTCCTGATCCGCAGTCCCTCAATGTCCAGGTACCCTCATTCCCGCAATGTTATACATTGGAGGGGAGGTGTTCCTTACCTGTCTTCTGGGTTAGGGGGGATTCCGATGTCTTCCGTGTAAAGCTCGAGAGTTAGATCTGGAAGAAAGCAGTATAGGTTATTTCGGTGTAGATATAGGGCAGTTAAGATATATAGGGTAAATAAGAGATCCAGAGTGTGAGAGAGAGAGAGTGTGGGTGAGAGAGAGAGTGTGGGTGAGAGAGAGAGACAGAGAGAGAGAGAGACACAGAGAGAGAGAAACAGAGAGAGAGACAAAGAGAGAGAGAGAGAGACACACAGAGAGAGAGAGACACAGAGAGAGAGAGAGATACAGAGAGAGAGAGAGAGAGAGAGAGAGAGAGAGACACAGAGAGAGACAGAGACAGAGACACAGAGAGCGGCACACACACACAGAGAGAGAGCAGTATATACACACACACACACAGAGAGCGCGGCACACAGAGAGAGAGAGAGAGAGAGAGAGAGACAGAAACAGAGACACAGAGAGCGGCACACACACACACACAGAGCGGCACACACAGAGAGAGAGAGACAGAGAGATAGAGAGACAGAGAGAGAGAGACAGACACAGAGAGAGAGAGAGACAGACAGAGAGAGACAGACAGACAGACAGAGAGAGACAGAGAGAGAGAGAAAGAGAGAGAGAGAGAGACAGAGAGACAGACAGACAGAGAGAGACAGAGAGAGAGAGAGAGAGACAGACAGAGAGAGAGAGACAGACAGAGACAGAGAGAGAGAGACAGACAGAGAGAGACACAGAGAGAGAGACACAGAGAGAGAGCGGCACACACACACAAAGAGCGGCACACAGAGAGAGAGAGAGAGAGAACAGTGCTTATACTGACTCCGAGGAGACTGCACATGCGCATTGGGGAGCGCTATGAATTCCCCTGTCTTGCAGGACGGCGTCGCGGCTACCAGGAACTAGTCACCATGGCTACCAGTGATGCAAATTCCCTACATGTGGACTGAAATAGCTCTGTTTACTTTTTCAGTTCTCTGCTGCTTGTCCTGCCAAGGCTATGACAGCTTTAGTGCGACGGCAGATCATGAGGGGTTGATCCTGGGTCATTTTTGCATAACCAATCAGAGTAGCTGATGGTCACTTAGGTGTGGGTTTGGGGGGGTATATAAGGTTTCCACGGCCAGTAGTCTACAGCACTGCCCTGAGGAAGGTCCCTGTGAGGACCGAAACGTTGGTCTTGTTTGTGCTGCTGTCTACTTTGAATACAGGTTTTTTTCATCTACCACTGAGTGCTGTCCTTTGTTTACTCTTGTTGAGTTGACTACCGTTTTCTATTTTATCCCTATGGGACATGCACCGCAACTATTGTTTTGTATTTGGAGTGCCAACTGTCTCTCTATTTTTATGTGTGTGTGTATGTGTGTGTGTGTGTGTGTGTGTGTGTGTGTGTGTGTGTGTGTGTGTGTGTGTGTGTGTGTGTGTGTGTGTGTGTGTGTGTGTGTGTGTGTGTGTGTGTGACCCTCCCTGCCTGGCTCCTAGGGAGTTTACATCGTTGTGCAAAGGCTGACTGCTCACCATGAGTTACCTTGACTCAGGGTGCTGGATTCAGGTAGCTGGGCAATGAGCTAGCAAGGATGTATAAAAATAGGCGCCAGGAACTTTTGTAGTACAACTGTCATTTATTCATGTCCCCAAACATAGGGATTGCTCATACACATATTGACAACGTTGCACAGTGGTGGGATTCAGCCGGTTCGCGAGAACCGGTGACTAAAATGTTCTCAGTTCTTAGAACCGGCTGCCTTCCCCCCTCTGTGTCCTGCTGCTGCTTAGACCCATGCGGAGAAGCACTCAGCCACCGCTCTGCCTGTAACACCTTGATGGCGCTGACTCAGGTAGGGGGTAGTGGGTAGGGGGCGGGGGGGGTAGGGGTCAGAGTATGCCCAGTTTCACAAGCTGTGGAGTGGGCCTTGGCATCACTCCAGTCCAGCAAGAGGTTGAAGAAGGAAAGAACTTGCCTGCTGCTGCTCTGCTGAGAGAAACTGTCTCACTACCAGGAAAGTATTGCAGGCAGCTGCTCAGTTGAATCACTGGCACACAACCCTCCCTCTCTCCCCCACTCCCCCCCCCCCCCCCCCACTCTGTTTCAGCTGAGAGAAAACACAATAAATTGTATCACCTTCACATTTGTGCTTGCACTGTCTGCTTGCAAGTTGCACTTTGGAAAATGCATTGCACTGGGTCCCACTGGTCTCTCTGCTCCCCCCCCCCCATGTCTCTCTGCTCCCCCCCCCCTGGTCTCTCTGCTCCCCCCCTGGTCTCTCTGCTCCCCCCCCCCCCTGTCTCTCTGCTCTCCCCCTGTCTCTCTGCTCTCCACTTGTCTCTCTGCTCTCCCCTTGTCTCTCTGCTCTTCCCCCTGTCTCTCTGCTCTCCCCCTGTCTCTCTGCTCTCCCCCTGTCTCTCTGCTCTCCCCCCTGTCTCTCTGCTCTCCCCCCTGATTTTTCTGCTCCCCCTCCCCTGGTTTATCTGCTCTCCCCCTTCCCCTGGTCTCTCTGCTCCCCCCCCCTGGTCTCTGTGCTCCCCCCCGGTCTCTCTGCTCCCCCCCCTGTCTCTCCCCCCCCCCCTGTCTCTTCTCTCTCCCTCCCTCCCCCCCCCCTCCCCCGGTGAGAGAGAACCTGTTGCTAAAAATTTTGAATTCCACCACTGACGTTGCACTATATTTTTATCAGGCATACATAAATATGGTTCTTCCATCAGTGCCCACTCTTAACACTTGAATGGAGGTACATTGACTTAGTTACTCTATGTAGGTGTGGGACCCGGACCCCCTTGTTGCTTTGGGATCATAAACGGTAATAATTCGATTACTCTAGGCCTTTATGGGTATCTTGGTGGGTCTTTCTTAAGTGACCCAATACGTTTTGACCTGTTTGGGAACTGGCACTTCCATAAGATATTAGTGCAGATCCGCCGACACCCGAAAGCCCTCTTTCCTGAGGCCGTCCATGGCGAACCGTACTCCTTTTCCTTAACTATTCAGGTCTCCATTCCTTCCTTTTGGGGATCCTAACTTAAAGTGTACTGCCATTTACTACAACATAATAGGGGCCTGTTCTGTGCATTTACTTTATAAACATTACCTATCTACTCTCCCCGAGGCTCCTCTCCTCTTGACCTCAGGGAGCCTAACCTTCCCCTTCTTTGATATACTCTCCATGATGTCATGGTCCCATGGCAACACAAGGTGGGGCCCGATTCACTCCAACCTTCTTGTAACGCTTACAGAAGGCAGTTACACTCTCCCCTAACTAAACCGAATGTTGCCCCAACATTGCATTGGTACACTTATATACATTTGGTTATATACAATCTGTAATAACATATATAGGGGCATATTCTATAAGCCTTGATAACCCACTTATCGAGGCCTTTTCAGCCAAAATGCCTACTGCTATTCAGTAAGCCTTGATAAGTGGGTTATAAAGGCATGAATTGACAATTTTTGCTGCCGTAGAAAACACATCGCCGGGTGAGCGGCGATAAGCCACTTATCGGCAGGTTTTGAAACTCATGCAATTCTAGTAGCCTTGATTAGTTTACAGAGGCTAATCGTTGTTCTAGAATGGCGAGTTTCTCCCAAAAGCCTCACGCCAGGAAAAGTTGGTGTGAGGCTGGGGAAAAGTTGCTGAGAAGGTGGCGAGAGAGGAACTTAGAAAAAAAATGCTTTTTTCCTGCATCGGATTGATGCCAGAAGTCTCCGGAGCCGATACCCATTAATATCCACACCGGAGACCCCCGGAATCAATCCCATGCCATAAAAATGCATTTATAGGCAACTTCATTACCTTAGCGCCTAACCGCTAAGGCAATGAAGGGATTAACTTAACTACCAGTCCCATGTTTATTGTGGGTAGCGGGGGTGGGTGAAGGTGGTATTTGGCCCTTGGTGGGTCTTTAGGCCTTGCGGGGGTGTTTGCGGGTGGAGTTAACCCCTTCATTACCTTAGCAGCTAATACCGCTAAGGTAATGAAGGGATTAACCCCTCTCACTACCACCCAGAAGCCTAAACATCCATCTTTGGGGCTACTACCCCCTTCACCCAATCCCTCTATCCACAATAAACAAAAATACACACAACAACCCTACTACCCACCTCCTCTCCCCCCAACATCCCCACCCCCCAACACATACAGTACAGTAATTGGCAAAATTACTATTATCCAGGTATGGATTTGCACATTCAAAAGCAAACATTAGCCAGCCAGCATAAATAAAGTAAATACAACTTTCTACTTACATCATGAAAGGTGTCCTCATCAGTATACTACAGGGCCATGTCCTCTGTGGGCAGCAAGAGTACATGAAAAAATACAATCTAATGGCCCCTAACCACTTATTCACCGTAGCGATTAATAACCAGTATAGTAATTAAGGGGTTAACCCCCGTCTCCCGCTACCCACCCGGGAGGCTTAACCACCCACCTCAGCCCCACTATACCCACTCATTGATTGGCACAGTGGTACATCATACCCATATAATATGGGCATGATAAGCCACTATAGCACTCAATGGTCAACCTAATACAAATCATTAAGGCCAAAAATACACAAGCAACTAAACACCCCAACAGTAAAAGAACTAAAAGGCCTAATAGTACACATGAATAAAATATATCTATCACCAAAACAGCAAAAGAATTTAAATTATGTTATTCCAAAACATAAGAATACAATTAAATAAAGACCTATCCAACCAATTCAAGAAATAAAAGCACTAGCCAACAAATCAATTAAATAAATAAAAGCACTAGCCAACAAAACTATTAATTAATTTAAACCGCAACCAACCGTAATATATACTTAAAACAAGCCATCCAAATTCCAAACAATTTAATCAAAACAATAAACAGAAATAGAAAAAATAACAATCAATTTAAACAAGCATTTGCCAAGAAATGCATTGCCTGTCACTGTATTTATCTGTACCCTAAGGGGGCACAGATTAATACATTAGCAGTCAATGGGCAATCAAAAAACTTAAAAGACATAAATACAATTAAAAAAAACTGAAAAAAGACATTTACATACAATCAATATTTATCTTACCTTTAGAAGTCTTCACCCTCCGAATCCCGGCATATCAGGAAGCTGTGACGTCATCACACTAAATCCATCTCCATCCACCTTGAAGAACAGCATCAATTACAAACATTTCTCCTTCTTCTATCTTCATCTGTCATTATTTTCTTCTTTTCTTTAATCTTCTTTCTTTCAATCCAAAGTATCCCCATGTTAAATCCACAACGGATGTTGTCTCGATGTTTTCTTGAGCTAAAATGAGACAGAACATGCCTTATATAGGGCCTGTGACGTCACATTTTAGGGTCAGATGGTACCGCTCCAATTCGATTGGACGCTGTATCGTGTGCCCAACTCTTTTTTTCTTTTTTAAGTTTGTGACATCATCTCCAATGGTCACATCTTTAAAACCACATGGCTCATATCACATGGTAGTACAGCCAATGAGATTGAAGACAATCCCATTGGTTCC
Organism: Ascaphus truei; assembly: GCF_040206685.1. Classification (NCBI taxonomy): domain Eukaryota; kingdom Metazoa; phylum Chordata; class Amphibia; order Anura; family Ascaphidae; genus Ascaphus; species Ascaphus truei. The sequence continues at coordinate 423,736,239 of NC_134484.1, read as the reverse complement.
TCTGCCATGTGATATGTTCAATTAGTTAAAAGGATGTGACATCATCCCTTAAAGCGATGTCACATCCTTTTTACTCATACAGTACTAGGTGTGGTTGAAACTTAATAAAAACAGGCAAATATTTAAACATATTTTTTTTCCAGTATCACCTAATATTGAAGTATTCATTCATTCTGCACTAAAATAATTTCTGAAAGTTAATCCTGGAAATAGTTGTCAAAAATGTAACATGCCGTTTCGGGTGGGTTTTACTGCTATATTCCTCATTCACAATCTGCTCTGTAAACTAAAACAAAACATATTTCCAGACTTTCAAAAATGTTTTAAAATACTTATACTTTATTTCCTTTTTTTTCATGAAGGCATGAATCCCCTAAATATCCCCTAAACATGTACATTGAAGTTCAACTGAGTCCTTTAGCACCTTTCAAGCTGAACGGTCTCCATGTGAGAATTTACAGTACTTTGAAATTTAATGGATAAAAACACCCTCCTGGTTATATTATAAGCATGTATGATCTTGAGAGTATCAAGAGTTACCCACATCTGGTGCAGATCGAAGACTGAAGATTCTCTTTTCTATGTAGATGAAACACAAGTGCTGAATTCCAAGTGAATGCCAAAGCTGAATGCAAAGATTATGAGGTGATTCCAAATTAATTCATAGCAATTTGGGTTTTGGGCCGAGCTCAATAAATTTCCATTGACTAGAACTATTAACTCTAGCTACCAATTATGCCAATTGCATCTCATTATATTTGTTAAAAAGGTGTTAAGTGTCTACTGATATATGACAGGGCAGAACCTTATGTAAAGGTTCATTCATCCTTACAAAAATCACCTTTAGGATTTCTTCACATTTAACAATCCCTTAATCCCCTTTATATTTTGTCCTCAAATAGCTATTCTTTTCAATATTTTGTGGTTTGTACAATGAGCAGCTTAGTCCTAATTCAGACATCTCGCCATGACCTTCGAAGCTTCACATACTGTATTTTTTCTCAGTTAATGTTTTTGTACATAGCTGTACAAACAGAGTTATAGGACCATTGAAATAAGCTGCATAAATATTGTCCAAACCCTGACTTCAAAATATATATATATGTGAGGATATGAGGATTCTCATATGAACTCAATCGGTGCGACACAGAGATGTGAGATGCCTTAACCAATCATAAGAAAGAAGTTCATGTTCATATCAAACCGCATTTTGAAATGTATTTAAAGAGTCTCAACTCAAACAATCTTGCACTGGATGGTGCCGCATGGGTAAATCAAGATGGTGCTTGTCACAGACGGCACACCTGTGAGCACGTGACCTGCATACGGGACAAGGGTTAATACACAGCTTTCAAGCTGGCCCACTTTTCACCTTCGCAAAGGCCCTTCAAATGAACAATATCTCACCTCAATCCATCCCAATATACCACCTGTCACAAACAGCACACTTGTGAGCCCGTGACTTAGATATGCAATCAAGGTAAATACACACGGCTACTCTAGCCAACTCACCTTTCCACCCCGCAAGGTACTTTCAATTAGTTAATATTAACCCCTTATTCAGTTGCAATCATATCTATACGCTTCCACCACCCGTAAAATAATGCAAATAAACAATGTAAAATTTATATTTGCCATGATCTCAGGTCCCTGTTTATTACTAAAAGAAACTATAAAAAAAAACTATACAAAAATATTTGTTATAGCAAAACGTGTCCGAAAATGTAAATACATTTATTAAAGTAAAGTTCATTAGAGCCCAATTTATTAAATGTTTTAATATATATAAAAATACAAGTTCTTAGATTACAGAAAAAGGATTACAAGAACATACAATTACAGTAAATGCACGACAGGTTCTTAAAATAACAGGATAAAACAGAAAACAGAAATCACTATACATTACCATATGTCATAGGTTTTCCCCAGAGACGTCACTAGAGCAGAAGTGAGAAATCACGTGTTTGGTCCAAACACACCTCTGTTGAAATGGATATCTGTCCCTTAGTACCTGCTAGACCTGATGTGTCTGTTATCATTATATGCCACTCAGTGCCACGATCAACCACATGTAACTCTTAGTGGGTACAGTAGATGACGTCACCTTATATTCTCATTTTTAATAAAGTACTCCAATGAGGGCATAACCTGTGTGTCACCTCTCTCTGGAAAGCACCAGTAATTATTTATGAACGTTGAGGCTTCTTTGAGGTTGACAGAATAGTATCTGGTTAGCTTTTACGACCCTCTAAACCCCACATGTGTAACTTTTAGTGGGCTATCCATGATAGGCTTTCCCAATGATGTTCTCTCTGAAGCTCAGTACAGACCCAGGAAATCTCTTGACCTATCATAAACCCAATACATTGTATTTTTAAACCCAAATTGATGCACCATTAACCCCTGAAGCACTAGATTAAAATACATAATATCTCACAATAGTATCATGATAGCGCTCTTCATACAACTTTCAAGTGGAATCTATTAACCAAAGGCACATTTTAGAGAATTTTGTTCTCACCTATATTGCCCCTGAGAAAGGCAGAATTGGATCCGTTTGTACATCAATTAAATAGTACATAGATCTTTTCCTAGTCACATAGAGCTTACAATCACATTTTTAGAGACAGAGGGAACTATTAATGAAAGAGCTGGTGGCTGTAAAATTGGGGCAAAGCTGGAGAAAAAAAAGAATAGGAACATAATTATCAAATAATAAAAATGTAATTGACACCAATGACAACTATTACTTTAGTTGTCTTTAATTAACCTGGCTCTGTTTATTCCGCTAGTTATTTAACTGAGAGACTCTCGCACATACAGACATAAGTGACTTGCTCAATGTGAAAAAGACCCTGGGATTTAAATCAGCTGTTACCAAATTGATTGTGCTCTTTTTCCTAATTATAAAATATCGCAATTCTCAAAATATGGGAGTATGTGATAGTGATAGTGTCGATCGGGGTCAATGGGAGTTTCCGTGTTAAAGTGCCCCGATCTGCACTATCGCAGTGTAATGAATAACCCTCTATGTCTTCTGTAAATTAACATTACTCTACATACACCTATAAGTAAATGTTATTTCCCCCCCTCTGTTTTAGTATAAAGACTTGAAGGTCAACTCTACCTATATCTTTAGTGTAAACAATGAGCTTGTATCCATCCATCCTCTGCAGGAGTATGAAGCACCTCATTGTAGCACTGTGTGTGCCCCAAGTTGGGAATCCCTGCATTAGACCGCTCCCCCTCCCAGTTGAGAAATATTTAGGATATGTGTTTGGAAATGTATTTTCTTAACATGAATATGAGAGAATGCATCTTAACATTAATAAAAAAAGAAATGCCTGGGGGGGGGAAGAAAACTGAAAGGAAAGATATGGTAAACAGTGACATATGCACAAGAAAGTTAGTGCTAAATCTAATACAAAAAGAGGTTGTCATTGTATGTGTAATTCAAATTTGTAATATTGTATTAACCACTGCAATCAGGGATTCCAGCTCTCAGTGGGTTTATAAACTTGCATGAAGACCATGTATTTTGTGGTAAGCATGTCTTCCTATAAATTAGTTATACAGTATACCAGTTGGGGGGGGGGGGGGGAAATGTGTGACATTGAGGGGGTAACCAGGCACAATAAAGGTTAAGCCCACTTGGTTACCCCTGATCCATGTTTTGGGTTTCTGGAGTGTCAGCGCTTGAGCCCAGTGTTACTAGATGCATTGTGTAAAATATGTGACAATAAAGAATTGTCTGTGTTTTACCTTTCCAGGTGTTTCAGCAAGCAGATATTGCTTGGTTATGAGTTTCAGGGTGGGTTTTGCAGAGAAAGTCTTATCTGATTGTGCCTAGGTAGTCGGGATACAGAGTTGCTGGATACCCCAAAAATGTCCCGGGATGGAGGCCATTTTGGATGGTGAGGTGGATGGCTGCATAGTCTGTGAGCTCCATCCTCCTTCACTTTAAAAGCAGCAAAACAGTGAGAAAAAAGTACAACCTTCGCCTTCACAACACCCTAGCACGGTGTATAAATACTTCAGGATGGCCCCACCATCGACCAAAAAGAAAACAAACACAGACATGAGGAAATATTTGAACCGGGCAGCAGCAAAGGGAGCGGACGCAGATACAGCAGCTAGCTCGGCCGCAGGGTCGGACTCCGACAGGGAGGGGGACCCGGCCGAAGTGCCAGAACAATTGCCGGTTAGGCGATGTGACTTTGACCGCCTCTATAATGACATGAAGTCCATGTTTCATAAAGAGATACAGGAACTCCGCAGAGAGGTGCAGGGGATAGGGGAGCGTACTGGGGCTCTTGAGGAAAAAATGGGGCAGCGCCGAAAAACAACAAAAAAAAATGATAAGAGATCAACATACCTCCAGTCCCAAATCAATGAACTGGCAGATCGCCAAGAGGACGCAGAAAACCTGGGATCGCCGAAATAACTTTCGGATCCGCGGCATCTCAGAGGAGGTAGAGGATGTGGAGGGCTTTGTCACTAGATGGCTCACGACCCTGCTCCAAGAGGCCAGAATCAGAGTTGATGATGGATCGGTGCCACCGGGCGCTACGGAGCAGACCGGCGGCGGCGGAATCACCCAGAGATGTTATAGCCCGCATGCACTATTTTAAGGCCAGGGAAGCGGTGTTTCAAAAAACGCGCTCAGAGACCTCCTGTAAATTTGAAAATGTTGCCCTGCAAATCTTTCAAGATCTGTCCCCGGTCACCCTCGCCAGAAGACGCAAGTTACAGCCAGTAACGCGGATACTGAGAGAGAGGGCGATCAGGTACAGGTGGACCTTCCCGTTCGGCCTGACGGTCATTAAGAACGGGAGAGCCACCTCCATCCGTGACATTGAGGAGAGTGAGACCTTCCTCCAAAGGCTAGGGATCAGGGAGGGCCCCTCCACAAGTCCCCGACGAGATCCAGCCCCAGAAGAGGACTGGCAAACGGCGTGGGGCCGCAAAGATAACCGGGTCACAGCAGACGCAGATAAAGAATGAAGCGCCGGACCCCAGTATTGGAGAATTTCCAGTCCCTCAATGTTCCCGAGGGTTTCTTTTTTGCCAAGTTCCAATGAAAGATTCTGCATGTCCCCACCCCCCCCCCCCCCCCCCCGCATGTACCACGCAAAGGTCTCCCACACACACCAAGGAGCAGCAACCCCACACTGTCGGAAGGTCAAGGGAGCGGCCTGAGACCACACGGGCAGCCGGGCAGCTGAAATAATCAGGACTTACCGGCAGATGAGGCTCCAAACAGATCGACCCCCCAGGAAAAGATGGCGCTGGAACGCAGAAGGAGCAACATGGCTGCGTAGGATGCCATGCAGGAAGAACGCGGATGCAGCAGAGGTGACGGCGGGAGAGCGGAGGGGGAAAGCGCTGAGGCCAGGAGCATCCGGCACCAAATTACCGAGAACCGGAAGTGCGTCACCGGAGGTTCGCCGGTGGCCATCTTGCAGGTGGCGGCAGAGCTGACGGCGGATGTCCACGGCAAGGAGCCGACAGGACGTCACTTCCGGGGGACAGAGAAGGCAGACGGACCAGAGGGCAGTGCCCTAGAGGCACTGAACGCCGGGGATTTGTGCAAGTGCTCAAGCACAGCAGGCGGAAGGGAGAGCACCCATAGGAAGGGGTCAGGGAGGCAGAATCTGCGCACAGAGGGGAGAGCAGCTAGTCACAAAGAGTGGAGGAGGGGGATAAAGCCCAGTTAGCTGTGCAGTGGGGGAGCCGAGTCTAAGGGCACATCTAGGGGAGGATTGTACCAGGCCAGGGGAATAAGGGAGACAGGTACACAACAGTGGGAAGGTTCATAGGCGGAAGAAGGGGGAGGGACACTAGTATACGGAGGAAGAGAAAAGTTGTTTAATAAGATAGAGTTACAGTTCTGTTTTGCTAGGTAGATTACGTTAAGAGGTGGAGGGGGGTGGGGATCCACGCCTGCCATCACCATGGGACTCCGCATGGGTGACTGGGAGCTTAGTCCCAGTTGGCTCATGAAAGTCCTCTCCGGGACAGCCGAGATGGGCGAGCAGGAAGGGCAGAAGTACGCCCTAGAGGATGCCCAGGCTGAACGCCCGAGAGGGGCAGAACGGGGGATGACGGGAGTTCACTCCCGCACATCCACCAGCGTTGCTTTATTTGTTGTGTTTCCCTTATGTGTTCTCCTATATTTGTTTCCCTCGGCAGTCCAGGTACCTCAGAACAAAGAAGACGTCGCAGACACCAAGTTCCTTAAACAGGACAGACACACGAAGCCGAAGGGTCCACTATTCAAAGGCGTCCGCAGGTGTGACAAATGGGTAGGAACATAATAATCATTTCCCACAATGTTAAGGGGTTTAACAGCCCGCAAAAAAGAAACCTAGCCATGATGGACTATCGTAGATCGGACCCTGACATCCTCATGCTCCAGGAGACACACTTCTCAAAGAATAGCTCGCCAAAATACATTGACGGCCGATATAGACAGTGGTACGCGGCCTCGGCTAATAAGAAGCGAAGAGGGGTGGCGATCCTCGTTCACAATCGCCTGCCCCTGACTGTCACCCACACTAGGAGGGATAAGAATGGCAGATTCCTGATTGTGGTGGGGGACATACAGGGGCAGGCTATTACCCTGGCGACGGTGTACGCGCCAAGCGAACAAGAAGAGGCCTTCATGACAAAAAATTTCGGTATTCTTAAAAGCCTGTCACGGGGAGGGGTGGTGGTGGGCGGGGACTTCAACCAAATTTTGAACCCGACCCTAGATAGATGTACGCCAGGAGGGCATAAGAGACCGAGGGCACGCTCCGCGTGGCTCCAGGGGCTACGGGTGAATAGCCTCTCAGATATCTGGCGAGAACAGCATCAGGGCGAAAGGGGGTTCACTTTTTACTCCCACCCACACGACAGGTACAGCAGGATAGACTACCTCTTTGTGTCTAACAGAATGGTTTCTCAGATCGCCCATACGGGTATCCATGATATTTCATGGTCTGATCATGCACCTATTGAGCTGCGGTGCTTTGACTATAGACTGGACAGACCACGAGCGAACTGGTAACTTAACAAACTCTTGCTTAAAATCCCCGAGATTGAACAGAGCGTGGGAAATAGCATCAGGGATTACTTCAAGGAGAACGCCGGCAGTGTCACTTCACAATCTACCCTTTGGGAGGCCCATAAGGCAACTCTGAGAGGAGTACTCATTGGGCTAGCAAGCAGGCGCAAAAGGGTGAAGGAACAGAAAATTGAGCAATTACAAACTGAATTATCCGTCCTGTCCTCCTTACATAAAGATAAGAAACAAGCGGCATCGTTAAAGACACTGCTAGATACTAAAACCAAGCTAAATTTGCTGCTGGCCTCCCGGGCTGAGAGGGAGCTATCTTGGACTAAGCGGAAAATTTATGAGAAGGCGAATAAGCCGGATACCCCCCTTGCCAGAAAACTCAATCCTAGAGCCCAAAATTTTCACATTCAGGCGATTAGAAACGAAAGGGGTGATCTTACATCAGACCCCAAACTCATAGTAGCTGAATTCAAAAAGTATTATGAAAAACTATACAATGGGGCGAAAGTCACTCAGGGCCCAAACACTAGCAAACACCTAAAGACATTTCTGGAAGAGGCTAAACTACCTAGCCTAAGCAGAGAAGAAGGGGAGGCGCTACAGGAAGACTTCTCAATGGAGGAGCTGACGGAGGTATTAAAGTCACTAAAGGCATCCAAAGCCCCTGGCCCAGACGGCTTCTCCAACCTCTATTATAAAAAAATTAGGAAAATTCTGGCCCCCCAACTACTAAAACTATATAATGCATTTCTAGAGGGTGCCCCTATCCCGGGCTCAATGCTACAAGCGTCCATATCAGTTATCCACAAACAAGGGAAGGACCCAGCGGATTGTAAAAGCTACAGACCCATTTCCCTCATTAATTCGGACACTAAGATATTTTCTAAATTACTGGCTAACCGTCTTAATCGGGTTATGCCGAGGCTGGTCCACCCTGATCAAGTAGGGTTCATATGTGGTAGACAGGCGTCAGACAACACCAGACGGATCATAGATCTAATTGATTTGGCACAGAGGAAAAATATCCCGTCTCTGGTATTGAGTCTAGACGCCGAAAAAGCTTTTGATAGAGTAGATTGGCCCTACATGAAAGCGACGCTTGAGCAGATGGGCTTTGGAGAGAGAATGATGGGCGCCATTATGGCTCTGTATCGGGGTCCGACGGCGAGCGTCAAGCATCAGGGCTTCCCGTCAGAGGAATTCCCAATAAAGAGTGGCACCAGGCAGGGGTGCCCCCTGTCCCCGCTCCCCTTTGCACTTTGCATCGACCCCTTAGCTGCGCATATCCGACTTAGTCCCAACATAGCAGGAATCCAGATAAGAGAACAGATACACATAGTGGCCCTGTATGCAGACGATGTTATTTTAACACTGTCTCGGCCCCTTACCTCTCTGCCAAATGTCTTCAGCCTGCTAGGGGTATTCAATAAATTATCCGGGTTCAAAATTAACCAAACAAAATCTGAAGCCCTAAATCTAAATTTGCCTAAGCCCACAGCAAAACTACTAGAGATAAATTTCAACTTCAAATGGCAAACCTCCCAGATTAAATACCTAGGGGTCAATCTCACAAGGAATTATAGAGACTTGTACACGGCAAATTACCCCAGACTAATCAGGACCCTGAAGGAGGATCTCAAAAGGTGGACAGGGAGCGGCATATCCTGGATAGGTAGAATCCAGAGTGTCAAAATGAATTTTCTCCCTAGAATTTTGTACTTATTTCAAACTTTACCCGTACAGTTGGTAAGAAACGACATCCTCCGTCTGCAGTCCTCTATGATGAAATTCATCTGGGGTAATAAAACTGCACATATAAAATTAAGTACGTTAGTCCGACCCACGACTAGAGGGGGGCTGGGGGTACCCTGCTTGTTCTCATACTTCAGAGCGGCCCAATTGTCCCAAATTACCCTTTGGCATACCCATCCTAGCCTAAGGCGATGGGTAGAACTGGAAAAGGCCTGCTGCGTTCCAGTAGAGCTGCAGGACATAATTTGGCTCCCGAAAAAAGTGTTCAAGAACATAAGCGAACCGCTTTCCGCGCTGGGTAGCTCGTTGGCGGTGTGGGAGAGCAGCAGATATAAATATGCTCTTACAGGACAGCACTCCTTGTTGACCCCGTTTTTGGGGAACCCTGATTTCGCTCCTGGTCTGTTGAGTAAGGACTTCACAATCTGGAAACAGAAGGGCCTCACGAGGCTCTTACATCTGGAGGGTAGTAAATCAATCAAATCTTTTGACCAACTCAAATTCGAAAAAGGTATATCAAACTCCGAATTATTTAGATACCTCCAGGTCCGAGCATTTTACAATTAAATCCCAAAACGCCCCAGGCGTACTAATTTTGAGCAGCTATGTACCAGAGGGACAGGTACAAAGGGACTTATATCTGGAATTTACGGAGAGGTGGTATGTCCTGCTAAAGACAGTGACATCAAATTGAATTACAGGACTAGATGGGAGGAAGACTTAGGGGAGACGTTAGAGGACGAGGACTGGGACACTATAGTTCTGGCAGCGGCAAAGAGCTCTATCTGCACCACATTGAAGGAGAATGCATATAAGGTCCTCATGAGGTGGTATCTTACCCCGAAAAGATTGGCTAAGTTTGTCAAGGACTACCCCCCATTGTGCCCAAAACAATGTGGGGAACAGGCAGACTTGCTACATATGCTGTGGGGTTGCACCAAGGTGGCCCCGATCTGGGATGACATCAGAAGCTGGCTGCAGACTTTGCTTGGCCGCGAGGTCCCTTTGGACCCCTGGCTGCTCCTGTTGGGACGGCGCACCAGGGGCCTAAACAGATCTGACCATAAATTGATTGCACATTTTGCCACGGCCCTGAGGTGCAAGATCGCAGCATTATGGAAGCAACCAGAAGTACCCAACATCCCAAAAATTCGGAACCGAATCTGGTACGTTTGCCGGATGGAACAGCTGACGAGCATGGTAAATGACACCGGCACAAACTTCCTCAAAGTGTGGGCGCCCTGGCTTGCCCAAACAGATATCCCAGGGATAGATGCCACTACTATACTGCTTTGATAATGAGAAATGCATTCTCCTTGGATGGATCAGAACTGACAATAAGTAGCACAAGACCGGTAGGGCCGACTACAAATGGGCCACAGCATGGGCTAAGGAAGCAAATACACACCCGCGCAGATCCCCCATAAGTAGGACCAGTGATATCGACTCCTCGAAAGCGATTCTCCAGACTGCAACCCCCCCTCTTCCCCCCCCCCCTCTCGTGTTGTAAGTCGGTATGTCTGTACGTCTCCCCAGTTTGTACAGTTCTTAGTGATGTTACCAAAAATCAAGTGCTGTGGATACTGATTTCCCAGACAATGGGTTGAAAGATTATTGTATGCATGTATCAAGTGCTTAATAAAAACCTGTGTTGAAAAAAAAAAAATGTCCCGGGATCAGGTCGGAATCCCGGATACATATGGGCACAATGCGCCGGTCAAAATCCTGCCTTGAAAACGCTTGCGCGACTCACCGCTAGGATTCCCTACTTCAGCACAGACCAGAAAGGTAAATGGGGCATAGGGATGTGTGGTATCCCTGAAAAGGTAAAGGGGTTCCAAGTATATGGGAGGATGCCCAGTTAATGCCCTGATCACCCAGAACCTGGTAAAGGGATTCTGTGGGTGCTCCAGCTATACATAAGGCTGTGAGGATTTTTAAAGGCTAAGTTAAGTTTGCAGTTTGTGAGGTATATGGCTAGTGGGAATAAAAGTACAGATTCTCATTTTAGTCCTCATAACCAAAGACATATAAAGTATAATAGTGTAAACCATATTTTATTTAACAGGTATGTTTAAAGTGTATCATGCTTGTGCACAGTATATGAGCTGGGGACTTCCAGGTCCATGGTTCCGAGAGACCATGTGGCTACCAAGCTTGGTGCCATCAGGTTTGCTCGGGTCATGAAAGCCTCAGAGGTTGCCAAGGTGTGAAAGCGTTTTGGGTACTGGAGTTAGGCTCAAGTACTCACGTCCTCGGATGAATGGAAGTCATCGGACCACCTTTTGCCCCAGCCCAGACTGTGAGGAGCCTAACTCAGCGGGTGGCTTCTGCCTGACAAGCAGCAGAGGTGCCAGGTTGGCGCATGCCCTTTTCGGAATCTGAATCCACGCTTGCCCAGCTTAGATAGACTAGCAGTTCTGATAGCATTCTTCCCACATTCGGATTGGCTGTAGTATTTCATGAATGAACTCTGAAATACTATAAGAAATCCTCAGCAAATCCGGACGAGAGATTCTAAGCGCGAAAACAGCAGCGGTAAATTTGAAACGACCAAAAGATGCTCTTGGAGAAATAGCAGCGAGCCAGCTTCAGAAATTTCAAGTCTAAATATTTTCTAAGTCCCACTTTTCGGAAGTCAAGTTCTGAGAATAGAACGTAGCAGTCGCGGCAGGGATTGCAAGCCGAAAACGTATGGTACTAACGTATGGTACTAACTCCCGGTCGAGGGAATTCAGCATCTCCGGATGAAAGAGAGCGGTAGCGTCTGGAACTTCATGCCGATTTGAGTTCCAGGGCATTTCGGGCCAAGTCCTGGTCAACCTAAATACTTTGTTTCCTGCTCTATTTTACCTAGGAAAATCTAGTTTTGTAGCCCAGACCCCCAGTAAGTGTGTTTTCGTCTGTATTTTGTAATCCACTGTGTGTACCACAAAAGTAGAGGATCAAAAAAGACAGCCGCTCTTTAACAGTACAGTACTCACCAGTAGGTAAAAGTAAAAAAAACTTTATTGAACTACATAAAAACAAATACGGTCCACAGACGAAAAGAACCTCCTCCCATTGCTTTCCATTTTTGGTCACACGCTGCTTTATATGGATACATTTTCTCCATCCTGGTGATGTAGATGTTTTTATTTACCTCAATGTGATCCTGCTCCATATGTATGGAGATTGTTACTTGAGCTTCTTACATCTCATGCTGAGCAAAAGAGGTTAACACCACCTCAGACCTGGTGCAATGAACTAGCACATCCCATGCCCGGCTCCCTAATATAGTGATTTAATAACACAAACTTTGATACATTTCATCATACTTTTCCCCCAAGGAGCATACAGTTAGGTCTGGAAATAATTGGACACTGACACAATTTTCATAATTTTGGCTCTGTACGCCACCACAATGGATTTGAAATGAAACAACTGAGATGCAATAGAAGTGCAGACTTTCTGCTTTAATTGAAGGGGTTGAACAAAAATATTGTATGAAACGTTTAAGAATTGCAACCATTTTCATACACAGTCCCCTTATTTCAGGGGCTCAAATGTAATTGGACAAATTAACACAATCATAAATAAAATGTTCATTTTTAATACTTTGTCGAGAATCCTTTGCAGGCAATGAATGCTTGAAGTCTGGAATGCATGGACATTACCAAACGCTGGGTTTCCTCCTTTGTAATGCTTTGCCAGGCCTTTACTGCAGCTGTCTTCAGTTGTTGTTTGTTCATGGGTCTTTCTGCCTTAAGTTTTGTCTTCAGCAAGTGAAATGCATGCTCGATCGGATTGAGTTCAGGTGATTGACTCGGCCATTGCAGAATATTCCATTTCTTTGCCTTAAAAAAACTCCTGGGTTGCTTTCGCAGTATGTTTTGGGTCATTGTCCATCTGTAAGGTAAAGCGCCGTCCAATCAACTTCACTGAATTTGGCTGAATACACTTCAGAATTCATCCGGCTGCTTCTGTCTTCTGTCACATCATCAATAAACACTAGTGACCCAGTGCCATTGTAAGCCATGCATGCCCATGCCATCACACTGCCTCCACCGTGTTTTACAGATTATGTGGTATGCTTCAGATCATGAGCCGTTCCAAGCCTTCTCCATACATTTTTCTTCCCATCATTCTGGTACAGGTTGATCGTAGTTTCATCTGTCCAAAGAATGCTGTTCCAGAACTGGGCTGGCTTTTTTAGATATTGTTTGGCAAAGTCTAATCTGGCCTTTCTATTCTTGAGGCTTATGAATGGTTTGCACCTTGTGGTGAACCCTCTGTATTTGCTCTCGTGAAGTCTTTTCTTTATGGTAGACTTGGATAATGATATGCCTACCTCCTGGAGAGTGTTCTTCAATTGGCTGGATGTTGTGAAGGGGTTTTTCTTTACCTTGGAAAGGATCCTACGATCATCCACCACTGTTGTCTTCCGTGGACGTCCAGGCCTTTTTGTGTTGCAGAGCTCACCAGTGCGTTCTTTTTTCTCAGAACGTTCCAAACTGTTGATTTGGCCACTCCTAATATTCCTGCTATCTCTCTGATGGATTTTCTTTTTTTTTGCAGCCTAAGGATGCCCTGTTTCACTTGCATTGAGATCTCCTTTGACCGCATGTTGTGGGTTCACAGCAACAGCTTCCAAATGCGAATGCCACACCTGGAATCAACTCCAGACCTTTTGCCTGCTTAATTGTTGATGAAATAACGAAGGAATAGCCCACACCTGTCCATGAAACAGCTTTTGAGTCAATTGTCCAATTACTTTTGGCCCCTTGAAAAAGTGGGGGCTATATATTAAAGAGATGTAATTCCTAAACCCTTCCTCCAATTTGGATCTGAATACCCTCAAATTAAAGCTGACTGGCTGCACTTTAAACTCATATTCATTATTTAACTGTAACTTGAATTTATTTTGGTACACAGCCGAAATAACAAAACTTGTATCAGTGTCCAATTATTTCCGGACCTAACTGTACATCATTACCCAGTTTAGTGCTTTCCCCTTCATTACCCAGATCAGTGCTTTTCCATAGGGGTTCTCGGGCATACCTAAAGTATTCTTTGCAATTTTCAGGTAATTTTAAAACTGTACAATATACAGAAGAATTTACAATGCATCTGATCTCAGACGCACTATTAGAGAGGGTTGGGGTTCCTTAGAATGCATCTGATCTCAGACGCACTATTAGAGAGGGTTGGGGTTCCTTACAATGCATCTGATCTCAGACGTGCTATTAGAGACGGTTGAGGTTCCTTACAATGCATCTGATCTCAGATGCGCTATTAGAAAGGTTTGGGGTTCCTTACAATGCATCTGATCTCAGATGCGCTATTAGAGACGGTTGAGGTTCCTTACAATGCATCAGATCTCAGATGCACTATTAGAAAGATTGGGGTTCCTTACCATGTATCTGATCTCAGATGTGCTATTAGAGAGGGTTGGGGTTCCTTACAATGTATCTGATCACAGACACGCTATTAGAGAGGGTTATCTGATTTCAGATGCACTATTAGAAAGGGGTGGGGTTCCCTACAATGCATCTGATCTCAGATGCATTATTAGAAAGATTGGGGTTCCTTACAATGTATCTGATCTCTGAGACGCTATTAGAGAGGGTTGGGGTTCCTTACAATGCATCTGATCTCAGACGCGCTATTAGAGACAGTTCCTTACAAAGATGCACTATTAGAAAAATTGGGGTTCCTTACAATGTATCTGATCTCAGACGCACTATTAGAGAGGGTTGGGGTTCCTTACAATGCATCTGATCTCAGTCGCACTATTAGAGAGGATTGGGGTTCCTTACATTGCATCTGATCTCAGACACGCTGTTAGAGAAGGTTGGGGTTTTGCAGAATTTCACAATATAATTATAGGGTTCCTTAACTAAAAAAGGTTGAAACCCACTTACCTAAATTGCTAGCCCTCACAAGTGGAGCAAAACTGACAACATTTATGCAGGAGTAACACAGTAAAATGGGGCAATATGAGTAATTTTTGGATCAATGCTCCAAATTCGCTGCAATTGTGAAACTTGGGACATATTTCCTCATGAAACCCCCACCCTGCAGTTTCTATGTTTAGAGAGATATTAATTACAGTGACCCTAGGGAGTTTCCTAGGAGCTGCTTCATAAGTCAGAGCTGGGCTACTGCAACAATTCAACCACGGGTACATTTTTGTCTCTGGTCGGTATGAGCCCAGCCTACAGAAGCCGCTTATATCGTACATTATTTGGATAGCTATTTTAGGTTTCTCAAGTTATGAAAACAGGGTAGAAAAACATTAGATAAAGTATTTCACATTATTGAAACTTTTGTGTCATTGACTCCTATATTTATTGCCTTAAGTGAGAATGAAATATGTATTATTATTTCTTAAGCCATGTTGCTTTTCTTGATCTAGTGGTGAATGATATTAGCCTTAATTACAGTACCATATATCACACGTCTTTAGGAGAACGCAGAAGAACCCACGTCCCATTGCATAATGTTTCCTTGCCAGTATTTCCATGTTTCTTTCTTACACAGAGGGTAATTAATATTGGTCATTCTTCCTAACAACACTTTCTCCCCAGAGCCTGAGCATTAGAAGTGATTAAAACAAAGTAATAGAGGACAGAACAAAAGGTCGACACAAGTCTGTCCGTCTATACATTTTTCTCACTTTTTACCAACCATAACTTATTTAATGTGTGGTTGAAACCTATTCCAGTTCATATTGCAAATCCAGTACAACCAACCTCACACTGATGAGACCCAAAAGGTCACAACAGCTGTCTGTGAGTAGGGTTTACTGGCTATTCACTTCATTAACCCAGGTTGTGCTGAAAAGCTGTGTAATGCGGCAGGCATAAGCTTATAGGGCTCCAGGTTGAAATGGACAAGAAGCAAAAGGTGACACTGTGTGCTCGTTTACATGTCATTTCCCAGAATCCCTAATTGCAGTGGAAGCACTGTATGCTGAGAGATAATGGTGAAAGGCGGGGTTGCAGACCTGTCTGACATGTGACTGCTCACAAGTGGTATTTTTACTTGCTATCTATACATAAATATTGATCTGTACATTTCACTGCAGGCATTACATTTTTAGTCAGAAAAGCACAAGTACTTTTATACAAAATGTGGAAGATTGTCCCTGCAATCTTGTAACCTAATGTTTAGGTGGGTTTTAAAGGGACTGTCCCTCGATAACCAAAGTTACCTGAGGAATGTTGTATTTTTTAGATATTAAATGTAGCTGATTTATACTCATGCATTCCCCCTTTTGGATTACCAAGGCCATAAGGGTTTAACTGTGTGTGCCCTCAGAGTAAAGCTCCTTCTCCATCACATGGTGCTGGGGTGTCCCCTTTCTGCCTGGATACAGTGACATCAGGCTGGCATATATATATATATATATATATATATATAGTGGTGGGGAAGCATCTGGAATGGAGATCCCTGAAGGAGACCCAGAGGAAGGATCTCACTGTAAATAGTATGCACATGTTTAGTGTAAAGCTAGGATAGGATAAAGAAACCCTTTTTATTGTTTAATAGTTAGGGGAAATGTCCCAGTTAGATAGTGGCCTTATTGCTACTCTCTGCATTTCTGTAGCAGCAGCCTATGCCCAGAGGGGGCTCCACAGAGCACAGCCCTGCGGGATAGTTGGACCAGCCCCAGGTCTACAGATGCCCCCACTCCAGATCACCACGAGGGGGCATGCAATACCCGTGAGAGGGACACTGATCACAGAGTGAGCAGCACCAGGCCTAACAAGGGCTCTAAAGGGATGAAGCTCTTAAGAAGCTACCCAGCAGAGGGTTTCATCAGGTAACTAAAGGGGATCAAGCCACAGCACCCCTTAGCGAACCGAGATAGGGGCAGCTAGGGAATACCGGGTTCAGACAGGAAAAGAGAGAAGGTCACAATGTTCCTACCCAGATGCAGGTGAATGTTGATGTAACAATTTATCTGCTGTTTGAACGAATAAAGTTCCTGGCGCCCATCCTTGCTATATCACTGCCCAGCCGCACGAATCCAGCACCCTGACAAGGTAATCAACATCTAAGTAAGTCAAGATAAGAGACATTAATGTAAACTCCCTAGGAGCCCGGCAAGGTTACACTTATACTTATCTAATTATTTATCATTAATAATAATAATAGCATGTTCCTGTATAGCGCTGCTAATTGTACGCAGCGCTTTACAGAGACATTTTGCAGACACAGTCCCTGCCCTGTGGAGCTTACAATCTATGTTTTTGGTGCGTGAGGCACAGAGAGATAAAGTGACTTGCCCAAGGTCACATGGAGCTGACACCGGGAATTAAACCAGGTTCCCCTGCTTCAAACTCAGTGCCAGTCGTTACTCTTTATGCTTTGTCGATACTCACTGAGCCGCTCCTTATAAGTTTAAATATAAGTATTTATTTAAACTTTTACCTTTTCCATAATAAGCAAATGCTTTTGGGGGTGGGGGAGGGGGAGTTGCAACATTTATCTAATGTAATTCCCCTCAAAACTAGAGGTGAATAATTGTCTTTGTGTTGTCAATTGTTTGTTTAGTAATTATTTAATCATCATTAGCGGATATGCTTGACAAGAAAAAGGAAACATAATTTTTTGTACAGAATATAAATAAGTAAAACAGTTACTTTAAGGTGGTTGAATCTTTCTTAGGAAGACAACTACAGTAAGTTGTTTATAACTAGGAAAACACTATATTTTATGAAACGTTGTGGGATGAGTGATTAAACCTGAAAGAACAAAGATTTATAACAGAATGCAAAACTTGAAACACCACTAATTTGTGGATTTTGTCATCAAATTGTTGTAGTATTGTCAAATTTCAGTTAAAAATAGTAATGTTTTGGCAATTTAATTCTCATACTACAGTATTTGGTATTTTACGAGCCAATAAATACATTTCCACTGACTGTCGAGGCACCAGCACCAAAGTAGTTCAGAAAGGCGGCTATTGTCTGTCACAACGATCAAGCACTATCTGCAAGTCAGACTAAAATGTAAATACTGAATATCACTTGCATGCTCACATTATTGAGACTTAAAAAGAAATATGTTTAATATAATATCACAAATTGCAAAACACTTCCATGTAACAATGACAATCGGATTCTCAACAAACTGTCCAAAAGTTAAAAAACAAAAAAACATACAAAATTCATTCACAAGACGGCCGTGATCTATGAACATAAATACATAGTTACATAGCAGATGAAGATGAAAAAATACGTAAGTCTATCTAGTTCAACCTGTGATAAATTTAGATTAAAGATACTTATACTTGTCCCATTATACCTGTCTTTCCCCACCCTATTATGTAAGCCATGTTGTCTGCAGGCAGTAATAGGTTAATCATATGGGTTTGTGCCCCACCCTTGTTCCTCTATGATGGACAAGAGTAAGGTGGTGACTCATGGCCTGTGTAAGCCTATCAGAACAGGTACTGCAGTATCTGGTTCAAGAGGGGTGGTATAGACGTGTGCAGGATAGTGTCTGAGGAGGGGAGGTCCCTACTGTGTGTTCGGATAGCCAGAACCTCTGTTGAAGGAACTATTGCTGTGTACCTAGCAGCTGATGCACAAGGAATCACAGGTACTTTCGCTGAAGTGTTATCAAGTACAGTGTACAAAATGGAGTTTTGCCTAGCTGAGGGATAGTGCTGTGTCAGACTATCTGCAGCCTCAGGAAAAGTACATATAAACAGGGTCTCAAGATGGCGTCCACCCCATGGTAGCCTGTGCATGAGTCACAAAATGTCACTCCCGCCAAGAACATGGGAACCGCATGGGTTGCAGAAGTCAATTTGCAAAAAGGTTTGCAAATAGTTGCATCCTTTCGGCACCAAACGCTGGCACCGCCCACAAAAGTGACTGGCTCACACTGAGTCCTGTCATCCTAAAGTTAACTGCCCCACCTCTGAGGCCTCGTTCAGGGTGCTGGCTTCGGAGGGAGGGCGTGCTGACGTGCTTGCTGCAGTGAGAAACAAAGTATTCAATTTGAATACTTGTTTTCAAGGTAGCTACTGCCCTGCCTCCGAAGCCAGGCGTTGCCGCTGACGACAGCTCAGTAAACGAAAATTTCGTTTCTTGGAGCTGAAGCCGCGTCACAGGGACCAAGGCAGCCAATGAAATCATTCTTCAGAATGATTTCATGGCTGCAGCTTGGATACTTTAACCCTGCAGCCTGTAGCCCCGCCCCCTCCCCAACGCTGAAAAGGCAGCTGGGGGATAATCACATGTCGCCAGCAAACTCCCAGCACTGCCTCCCGCATGCCCCCCCTCCGAGTCCTCAGCTGCCTCCCTGAACGAGCCCTGAGATTCACCCAGGGGAGGAGCTATGTGTGTTACAACCAATCGGAGCTGATCTCTCTGCTAGGAGGAGTTTGCTACACAACTCCACGAGCTCATTCACCATTGAGCCTAGCAAGAGGAAGGAGTGCTCTTCGTTGTTATTCCAATCTACCTCAAAATGGCTGCTGCTAGCGAATTGCCAGAGTTGGAAGTCTCCAACTATTCCCTCCCTGGTGGCTACCTGATTGTGAGGATCGGGGGCCAAGTCCATCTGCGAAGCCTTTGCCCACACTGTCTCTTGCCTGGTGGCCCTGTCGGCCTCGACGCGCGGTGCCTGCACTGTGGCACCTACTATCTGCGGCCTGCCAGCCCAGTGCCCCCGGAGGTATGTGTGCCTCCTTCAAGAGCCGTTACCCTGACTGGTGCAGTTTCATTCGTCTTCCCTGCTGCCACGGAAGCTGTGGGCCTGTGCGCCCTTATCAATGTGGCTGGATGCTCAAGTGGTCCGGTGCCGCCTTTTCTAATGTAAACAAATATAAACGAGCTAGCCTATCCTCATAAATCAGATTTTCATCCCCTTTATTAATTTGGTGGCTCTTTTCTGCACCTTTTCTAGCTCCATAATATCTTTTTTATGGAGTTGTGCCCAAAACTGTACTCCATATTCAAGGCGTGGCCTTCCTAATGCTTTATACAGTGGCATAATGATGCTTTTCTTCCCATCAATACTCTGTGTAATGCAAGATAAGATCTGACATTGTGGATAGCGTCAAAAAAATATCAAAAACCTATTGAGCAATGAATAATTATCACTGCCAACTAGAAGTCAAAGTAAAGCTACAGGTTGTAGTTGTACAGTGTTGTTTGTTACCGTGGTTACCAATTGTATTTTCATTCGAAATATTTAATTTCTCTGAAGCTATTCAAGCAAATTGTCTGCAAATTTAGGACAAGTTTCAAAATAATAAATGTAAATTGTTGTTATCACTTGAAAAAACAAATACATAATTCAAAGATGGGGGCTGCACCAGTGTGGTTGAAACTTGTGACTGATCTAAGTTAGGGTGGCAGAAAGGTACCCTCAAAATGTCACCATAATAGGTCAAGGCGTTTGGACTGTGGAGAGAGAACACACAAACAATAAAACAGACAAACACACACCCAAAGTGGCCACAAAGTCTAGTTAAAGTCTTCACTTCACTCGCTCACCCCCTCTCCCCCCCCAAGAAACACCCACTCAAATTGGAAGTGCCCCTGTATCAGTGCCTTTATCACTTGTCTGATCCCTTCCTAATCATATGTCCTTACATAATACTGTAGATGCTGAGACATAGGCTCCTATTTAAACATCTCTGGAGCATGATTGGCCACTTTGGTGCCTATTGAATACGAGCCATAGAAAGGGAATTAATATATCTGATGACCTTATCATTGGGGTGGAGCAAAAAAATAAATGTATGTTCACCCATTCCTTTATTTAGAGTTATTTTTAATAAATTAACATATTTTTTTATTTTCACAGATGGCTTTAAAATGTTTTTACTTTTCTAATTGTTGTTTATTTTTTATTTTTAAACCTCAATCACATAGTTTTAACCTGCTAAACATGTCACTATCATAAGGGTTCCTATGTGGGAATACAACCCCTGGTCTGCTTCTATGACAGTGATATCTCTTCAGATTATTTTCTTATCTCCTGCTTTCCTCTCAATGTCTGCTCCAGTAGAGAATACAATTTCTTCTTTAAGTAAAGTACTGGTAAGTAGAGCTTCTTGTTTGTAGACTGATAAAACCACCAGTGCTATACAATGGCCACAAACACTGTTTTCTTTCAACGATTGCAGGTAAGTCAGTCAAAGTATGGTTGCTTTAAAGGATTATTATTATTATTATTCCATCTATTTAATACAATAAAAACACCTTACAAGTTAACACACTGACTCATTGGGGTTCCTGCTCATGGGGTTTTAAATTCCCACGAAGTGTTAACTCTTAAGCAGTGTATTTACTGCTCATACTGTGTCATTTGCCTGTAATGGACCTTTTGAGCTCTTGCCTCTGACACAATTAATTTTGAGAGTTATTTTCTTTTAGAAACTCTCCACCTTACTAGCCCCAGTTCACAAAGCCTCTTAGAGAAGCCTCAGGGGGAAACTTACTCTTGACCTTTACCCCTTCCCCTCCTCTACTCAGCAGGTAATTAAATTACTTTTACACAAGAATTCTCTCATTTAATGGACAGCTAACTGACAGGTGAAAACAGTTGTTAGGTTTGTACACCATCTGGCCACTTTAGTTTGATACAATATCAGTTTTCCAAATGCATCTGAGGGAATTATAGCAGTAGCCCCAAAGGTCCAAATTAAATATACTACCACGTAACTAAATTAACCCTCAACCCCAAATATAACCGCATTAGACACTTTCATCTGTATCATTTTATTTACTTAGCTCTATAACAGCAGCTTTGGCTCGATGGTGTTTTCCTTTTATTTGAAGTAGTATGATTTCATTAACAACAGCAGTATGAATTTAAAATATCTGAAAATATGGCAGCCATGTTATTATTAATGAAGTGTTTACTTGC